>NC_090200.1:18120000-18205000 GCF_033026475.1 Channa argus
GCTACAGTGTCACACTGCAACAGCAGATTCTACAAAGACCAGTGCATCTCTTCAAAGTCCACAGCCTCACCCAGGTTTGTGTCAGTCTCCAGGAGGCTCATGATTACTGCCATGGCTGCTTCATCATTGCTAAGACTGCTAAGGCCTGGCCCAACCACGCTGTCCAAATCCAGCTGTGAATTCTCCCCTTAAGTGAGAGAAGGTGTCAGGTGAGGTAAAAGAAAAAACTGAAATACATACATACATACAAATCAAATTCATAAATAAGCTATTAAACAGGATCAGAAAGAGTACCCATGAGAGTCTCCCCTCCTGAAAACGCAGCTCCCTGGGACTCATCCTCTGAGTTGGACTTGCCTGGCATCTCCATGTCTGCTACCTCTCCATTTGGCACCTATGATGAAAAGATATAATAGTTTAGGCTGTAGCAGCAACTGGAGTTTAGACATGCAGAAAAAGTTGAAAATAATCAAATCTATGCTTGTTAAATTAAGCCGTTCAAATTCTGGAGGAAATTTTGGAGAGGTACATAAAGTATATAACAAAAATGAGTACACTGTTGCTTAGTATCACTAAAAAATTTTACACTTATTTTGAAAAACAAACCAGATATATTTGAGTAATAAAAAGGTTTACATTTTATGAACAAAAGTCAAAATTTTGTATGTTCACCTTTTTGTGTAAATGTTCTCTCACATGCATCTTTTGCACTCATGCAGGACCATATCAGCACACTCCCACCTCCATGCTTCACACTGTACAATCACTCTAGAGGTTCTGGCCAGGAACCCAAGACGTAAGAAAGCTCTGGCGTTCTCACTCTCTTTCTTGTTCACGTAATTAGCCTTAACTGTAAATCATATATAACTACTGAGATATAAAGTGGCAGTAATCAGCTGGCTGGATGAATAGTTGTTTACACCAATGTATTTATTCAAAATAAAGATGAAATTTATACTGCTCAATTTTTGACAAAATATTTGCCATGCTATACAAATTGCAATATGATTAAATTACAAAAATAGCTCCTGGTGCGTCTACATCAAAACTAAATATAATTTTACAGATAAATTCATACCTTACTCAGGCAGTATGTTTTAGTTTTTTTTTATTGCATTTGGCTAAATACTGGTACAAATATAAACTACATGAACGTTTCATCAGTTTTGTGAATTGGAAAGGATTCATTCGTTTTTGGAAACCTTGTTAATGGTGATAGATTTACTGATAAAAATATCTATGTACAGAGACTTACATTGTTGCTGATTTGATTGTGAGTTTGTGGAGACTTATCCTGTGGTAGACTGAATGGGCTGACATTACCACTGGAAGGTGACGAGTTCATCCTAAAACAGCACAGACACAAACCAACTTAAAACTCCACTAAGTAATCCCTACAATAACTTATATGCATATAAATTGTAGTTGAGTAATAAAAGTATATCTTTCACCTTAGCAAAACATAAGGAGGACCTAATTTGTTGTTGTAAGGCCATACCTGTTGAAATCCAGCAGCTCATTGGCAATCTGGGTCCCTATGCTTCCAGCATAAACCATAGTTCCAGGTGTTGTGGAGATGCCAGGTATAATTTCAAATGACTTTTTGTGATCTATAAACAGAAACAAAAATGTATAAATATATAAATAAATATATCATGTTTTATATACAAATATATAAAACATATACTTTACTGTGTGCTAGGACTACAGATTTATTATTTTTTAAGCATTATTTAAAATATCAGTCTTGGCATTATCATTTGAACCAACTGACCTTCAGAAGTCTCAAAATTGCTTGACTGTTCAGACTTGTTGCCAGAACGACTTGCTCGACTGAAATCATACGTTGTTGCACGATAAAGCTCTAATTAATATATACCAATCTCAAATACAATAATGTTATGTAATGCACAAAAATAGATAAATAGATACTTACGATATGACAGTATTAGTTGACACTATGTATTCCACCTCTTTGGTCCAGGGATTTACAAAACTAAACCACTGGCTTTGCAAAGTTACAAAAGAGCCATTCTTAGTTTTGAACTTATAGCAGTTTGTCTCTATTTTCTCTTTACTCCGCAGCACTAAAAAGGAAAAACAGAAGATGAGTTCATGGATCAAATGAGACCAAACATTTCAGTATCACACGCTTTGAAAGAGATCACTATCAAGGCCAGGACCAGCAGACATAAAAATTAAAGACACCGTAACCTACATGAATAAACAAAGAAACAGAAATTTAATGAGTGATTTACCTGTGGTTTAATGCTGCAGGGGGAATTGTAAACATAATTTGGCCTATGTGACTGAAAAATGCCAATAAAGGATCCAAGACAATTAACCGAAAGACATACAGCATAAGGTCACCTAAAAATGACATATACCTTTTCGATGTCTGTCAGCTAAATGCGGCAAGTCATCTTGATGGAAGTACTCATAGCACGATGTCCCAAGTAATTCTTGGGGAAGATAACCAAGAATAGTTGTCACTCTGCAGGAGAAAAGGAAAATGCTAACACAGTATACACGTGTAAACATCTTAATACTGTTTGAGTTTGACAGGATTGATGATTCTCATAGGTGTCAGACATGTAAAAAAAAAAAAAAATTAATTATAATTAAAAGAGAGAGAGTGAACTCCTCCATTTTCTTATAATGTCAAGAGCGTGGTCTGTTTCAGACACTGGCTTTACTGTAAAGGTGGCGTAAGTCATCATCTCAAATCATCTAATGTATTCTTAACCCTGAAAGATCTGATCAATGATCTCAGCACTCTCACCAACAAGTTGTAGTAACAGTGTAAATTACTTTTAAGTGATTCATTTGTTTACTTACTCACATAAAATTATATGTGACTTTATTTAAATTTTATTATACCTCTGATCGACAAAGGTGAATTTGCCATCCATAGCACAGCGTGTGATGAACTCTGTGGGTTTAACTCTGACTTCTCCATTAACCTGGGGAGATGAGTGGGAATGGATGCGTCCCACAGCCACGAGGCAACTAAAGTGGGAGCCATCCTGCTTCTCTGCTTCCCCCTCCCCATCTGCTCCCAGTTGACTAGTAGGCCAACTGCGCATGTAGCCTGTGCAGTGGACTGTACAGTACTTTTGTGACTCTGTAGGCACATGCACACACAAAATAGATAAAAGAAACAATTTATAAATATTTAATAATTTAACAATATGATAGATAAAACTAATTTTAAAAACTGTCAGTACAAAAGTGATTTCCTATAATCCGTTATATAATTACCTTTTTTTTGGGAAGTGCTCGCCTTGAATTCCTTCTCCTCCACTTTTACAGAAATTTTGTTGTACTTCATGCGGCAAAAAAAAGAGCGCCGTGCACCTGAACACAGCCTTGCTGCACCTACTGGTAGGTCAGCCTGGACCTGAAGACCAGCTGAGGACATAACAAGAGTGTTAAAAATGCTTGCTCTCTGTTATACCTACGCAAACACATACTGTAGGTACAAACAGAATTGCTTTACTTTTAGCATCTATTAGCCGTTCACGGGGATATAATTCAGAAGCTGACAGCTGCTCTTTTACTTTTCCCATGTCCTTAGGGTGTATGTAATCAAACAGGCTCTGTCCAATCAGCTCTGCCTAGAGAAAGAAAAAAATAATTATCAAATTTGATCTAAACAATGTTCCAAAGTTGATAAAAGGGGAGGAAAAAGCACACATTTAAAGCACTACCTGCTGACAAATAAATACAGGAAAACAAACAGATTGGGGAACAATGGTCACATTTCTGTAGCATAATGAACCAATCCCTGAGCGTTCGCGCCAACTGTAGCAGTATAGTCTACACCCACCAGTGAGTGGGCCAAAAGTTGCTGCGTTATCGCTTTCATGGTGCGCTCAATTATGTCTGTAGTCGCACCATAACAGAGCAGCCACTGTAGCACTTCTTCCCTCTAACTGACCATTTTCCTTCAGCCAGCCAGAAGTACTAGTGGGGCCCAAAAAGTCAGGGGGCTGTGCAAAATAGTCATAGAATCTGGGGTTACAATACTTAACCATTTTTCGATTTCCTATTTTGCTTGCCCCTCTGGCTGTAGCATAATAAACCAAACGCTACAGCAGGATGTAGTTAACGCCCCACTAGTTCCATACAGCAGCTAGGAGCAGAAAACAGAATCGTGCTTCACACCTGGACCGACCCGATATGCTCCCAAGGCGCAAAAGAGGCCATTGCCACCTCACACCACTTAAGAAACGTTTCAGCAGGGGGTGACTGAAAACGAGGGTCTTAAGAAAAGACAGAACCCGTGAAAGAGGGCATGAAGGGGCAGACACCCCCCTCTCCGAACACCAGCGCTGAAAAGATGAGGACTTTGCTACATAGGAGGAAGTAGTGGATGCCCCCCCGCACCCTGAATGGTGGCCATTACGCGGGGCGAAAACCCTTGGTCGGCTAGGCGCTCCCTGTCAGGAACCAAAGGCGGCACTGGGCATTGCCTTTGGCTGCAAAATGGTCCACCTCGGCTATGCTGAGCCTGCTCCAAACCTCTTGGACCAGCACCCATTCCCCAGGGTGCCCCCCCCCCCGTGACAGTGTCTGCGGTAGTGATCAAAATGCAGTGGATGTATACAGCTTAGATGGAGCAGAGATGCGAGTGCACCCACAGCAGCAGTTTCCTGGCGATGCTGTGGAGCAGTGATGAACTCACGCCACCCTCTGGCCAGGGAGCCCCCACTGACTGAGAGAGGCATGCGCCGCCCTATCCCATCAGCGAAGCGTCTGTGAACACCGAGACGTGTGATGAGGGGCGGCCTAGGGGAACGCCTTCTAACATAAGGTGAGATTCCCTCCATTAAGCCAGATCTACACACACTGATGGGGGTGGATCATGACCAATCGTTTGCAATGACGCACTGGATCGATCTGCCGGTGAGAGAACCAATTGATGTGACAGTGCGACGGGGAGACAATCGATGGAGCATGGCGAGAAGCTTCTCTCTCCTCTTCTGGGACAGACCTGCCCACATAATCGGCACATCCAGCTTCACGCCCAGGAAGATAATCGACTGAGCCAGAAGTGGTGATCTTCTTTTGCCAATTTATTGTGAATCCCAGACACGATAAATGAGTCACCAGATCCACCATCTGCAGGAGAGCTTGCTCCTGGGACAGAGCGAGGAGAAGGAGATCGTCTCAGTAGAACAGCACGCAGCAGAGCTAGTGCTATCTCCAGACATTTGGAGAAGGTATGTGGGGCGAGAGAATAGCCAAACGGTAGGCAGTTGTACTGGTACTGTAGGCCCAAACTTCCTGTGTTGCATGGCGATACGAATGGTAAAATATGCCTTTAGGTCCACCACAGACAGCCAGTCTCCTGGGTGCATGCTCTGGAGAACCAAGGCTGTTGTTAAAACGTGGAAGCGGCGGACCAACTTGACCTGATTCAACAGTGAGAGATCCATAATTTGTCTAATTTCCCCAGACTTCTTGGGGACCAGGAAGTAGCGGGAAGAAAAACCTTTGTTTTCCACCCACGGCAGGACCACACTGATGGCCCGTTTCCCCAGGAGACCCAGCTGTCGTCTGGGCTGGGGATATAAGCAGGGTTTCCAGGATCCCCGCGAAGCTGGGCTGGGGTGTGGCAAACTGGAGAGAATAACCCTTCCGTATTATTCTGTCCACCCATTTGTCCAAAAAACACAGCTGCCTCCACTGATAGTAACCTTGTTGTTGTGGCAGCTAGCCAACGTTCAACCCTCTCCCCCGCTGTTGTATGGATCCCAGGAAAAAGAGTGTGCTGCTTAGCAGGAACTAGCCGCCTCGTAAAGTTAGCACGGCGAAGAGCTGGCTGTTATGGGTGGGAGACATGTGGGACGCAGACACTGCTGGGTGTGAAAACTCAGGGGTATTCTGGCTATAGGAAGACTTGTCCTTCAGGAGATGTTTGGTTCTATTGCAATAGCAAACAGAACAACCACTTTTAGAACAAAGAGCAGTTAAATCACCCGTCCCCCTCAACCCATCAGAACCTCCTCTGCTTCCGGGGGGGGGGCTCCACCGGAGGGCGAGACCATGAGCAAGCCAGCTTGCAAGGCTTGGCCAGTTGGCAATGTTTTGTTGCTGCCTGATGTTCAGGTGGAGGAGGAGCGGGTGGCCAAACAGACCATGAGGGCTGATCGGTCAGCAAATCCTGGGGTGCCCAGCAAATCCTTCCTGACAGCCTCTGGGATGGAAGAAAATGAAGCTAGGCGTTCCTCATGATCATAGTTTGCCATGCTGAGATGCGTTCTGAAGCTATCGGGGCACACATGGTGAGGATGGCACTGGAGAACTTGCTGATCTCTTCGTATTTGGCGGGAAGATCATCCAGCTCGGAGACAGCGTTAACTAAAACAAAGCTGTTGTTAGCAGCCGCCGCCAAGTGAATTGCGCACTGATGAGCGGTGAGCGGTCAGTGAGGTGGGCCGTCAAGGCATCCTTAGGAGAGGGTGGAGTGGGGCATCGGCTGGCTCTGAGGTGAGATGCAGAGGCGAGCAGCCAAGGCAGTGAGGGTGAAAGTCATCGGGTTCGAACTAGCCAACGTGAAAGGAGCTTCAGATCCTGATGCCACCTTCCTTAGCTTTGCTCCTGCCACCGCAGATGCTGCCACCGCTCTTCTTGCTGCTGCGTTGAAAGGACATATTTGCTCTCTAGATAAGGAATTGCTCTAGAGGCTGAAGGAAAAAGAAAGAAGAATTGCTACAGTGGCCGCTCTCTTATGGTGTGATTGCGGACATAATTGAGCGCACCATTACAGCGATAACGTAGCAACTATTGGCCCACTCACCGGAGGGTGTGGACTATTCTGCTTCAGTTGGTGTGAACGCGCAGGGATTGGTTCATTATGCTACAACCAGAGGGCAAGCAACATAGGAAATAGAACCCTGAACATGCCAGATGCTGTGTCGAACAGTTTCAGATTAATAAGAAACAAAGCAGAAAAACTATATGTATTATTCT
Organism: Channa argus; assembly: GCF_033026475.1. Taxonomy (NCBI): domain Eukaryota; kingdom Metazoa; phylum Chordata; class Actinopteri; order Anabantiformes; family Channidae; genus Channa; species Channa argus. Next base: position 18,126,979 of record NC_090200.1, read on the forward strand.
TAAGCTGCATGATATATGTGAATGTACGTATGTTCTTTTAATGCAATAATTAAAAATACATTTACAATTTACTGTGTTTTAACACCCTACAAAGGTTTATATAGACCAACATCATAATTTCCATCAACAAAGTCATGTGCATCTTGCGTTTTAATAGAAAAACGTTTAAATAGCAATTTGGCATTTTTAATAAAAAAAAAACAAACATATAATATAAATTAGGATTGTATACCATAAGTATACTATCATTAGCTCTAGCATAAAATTTTATTATTATTTAAATCTAAGTAAGAGAGACTAAACACAACCGGTAGCCAAATGCTTAAAAAATGTTGCGGCTGGTTCTTTAATTTAAAATATATCACATTTAAGTTTTAAAGTAAAATTTAGGACACATTTAAAATCAACAACTTTGTATTTCCAAAGTGCAGTTCTGTGGACAATACCAAGAGTGTTGCTTCAGACCAACTTGGTGGTCATTAAAAGACAACCCATCTGGTATGTCCAGGGTTTTTTAATTAACAAAATGTAAATATTTTTTGAAAAAGCAGATGCAGTAACAAATGTAAAAGCATTACCCGACTGTAATTTAATATGTTCGTGATGGACTCTGAGACAAAAACTATTTTCCCACGATCACAGCCCACTACAAACAGGAATCCATCTGCAGCCTGCAAAACAACAATGAAAAACAAAACAAAACAAAAAAAAAGGGGTGGGGGGGGGGAACCAATGAGATGACATGGTCAAAACAAAAGTAAGAGGTCATTGAGTAACTTGTTATTTTTAATTCAACAAATATTAAAATAACAAAAAAATAGCATTTTTATTAATTAATATTAAAATTATGTTCCTTACGCTACTTTCTGCAATATAAATACAGACAACAGCCTTCAGAAGCAATAACAGAAATTCTATAATTTTGGTTATTTTTCTTTCTGCATGTTTGACATAGTTAAGATCAACTGTAAGTAAAAATGCCTTTACATGCACTTAAGTAGTGCATGTGCATGACAAAAGGTTGCAGACAGGAAGCAACAATGTGAAGAGGCTGAATAATAGGAAAGATTGTTTCATGAAGCCAAGCCTCCTCATATTTAGTCAGACTAAAACAGAAAATAAGGTGGTCTGCAGAAGTCTTAATAAGCCATTTTTTGGCATGCATTGGTTAAATTCAGACAATTTGAGATGTAAAAAGGTCTGTTGTCTTTGCCTGTTTGTCTTTCTCTCACTGCTAGCTAAAAAACAAGTTCAGGGTAGGGAAGAAAACTGATTAGTCAGCTGCAGGTATTGTGGACAGAAAAAAGCAGTGCAATTGGCATCAGCAGCATAAGTTTACAGATTGATTGGACATTTGACTGAAATGTTTTTGGCCCAAGACACACCAAGGCCAGAGTCAGCCTTCAGGGCGTATCAGCCCATTGAGGAACATCTGCTGATCTAGTGTTTGCAGTGTGTCCCACACTGTTTATTCTAGTTAGACCGCTGTCCACAGATTTCTGGCCAATTCGATACACTGAATCTGTGTTGGCCCATTACTGAAAAAAAAAAAAAACTAAGATCGGAAGTTCAGCTTAGACCACGGTGGTCAGCTCATAAAACAGTGCAGTAGAAGAGACCACGGACAGTGCAAATTGTATCAACTTAAAATCACATTGAGGTAACTTGTTATCAGACATCTGCGGTGAACGAGCATGGTGTGAAAATGTTAAGCTAATGCTGCATTGTTTACAATCAATACATGCACTACACCGAGCCTTCCACTTTCTCTTCCTCTAAAGGCTGAATTATACTTCTCCATCGATGAATGTAAAAGTCAATGCGGACCTACGCTCGGATACGTTGGCACGTTTCTTTTATACTTGAATTGCAGACAAATGTGTCCATAAGAGGGCAGTATCGCATTTAACAAACCTCAATTAGCCAAAAATGAAGAAAAAATCCGGAAAGAGAAATTAAATGTGCACGTTCTACAATTCACAACACTGTGAAGGTAATTGTGGATTTTAATGATAAAACAGACCTTATAAACTTTTTCCAGAACACTGCAAGAATGGTTCTTTGGCAGAATGCTCTGATATGGTGTGGTCCAATGAACTGAATTTCACAGGAGTAGAGAGCACAAAATTACAATGACAAGAAAAAGTATGTGAAGCCTCGGGAGTTACCTTGTTTTCTGCTGTCATTGCTCAGATGAGGATGTGATGTATTTGATAGACAGAGTACTACAATGTCCTGTCCTTTGTTGTTAATGAATAAACCTATGAATATTTTGAGAGATAACAGGAGTTGTCAGTTCCACAAATAGTAAATTGTGAAACTATTTCAGTTTTCATTGATCAAATAGTTTGTGTCCCATGTGAAGTATAGTATGCTATCAAATCCAGCCTTTTCTTATCTTTATTTTATTTTCCTTTTTGAAAACAAAAAGTCATGAATGGAAATACACATCTCAAAACACAGTGAAAACAAACTGAAGAAACTAAAGACGGAATAAAGCAGCAGTACAACAATAGAATATATTAAACAACATGTATAAATATTATATAAAATCAGTGTGAACATGTATATAAGTATGAATAGTTACTTTTCTTGTTCTACTTTTCTGCTCTTCTTTGGTTCTATTCCTGCTTCAATCCTGCCTCCCGACATTATTCAATCAGCTGGGTCAACCCACATCTCCACACAATACATTAATGAGATTTAGGAGGTGTGCATGTCAGGGCCTCGGCGACTATGGTACCCATAATTCTCTTCTCTGCTTAGTTCCGCGTCTATGTTTACATGTATCGACGGAGAAGTATAAATAGGCCTTTACACAAATGCAAAATGCGCAGTTCTATGTGCCTGTCAGCTCTTCCTGGCAGTTTCCGTAGCGTGTTCAAGTGGCACTTGTTTGCCCAGAAAGGGCGACATGAGCAGACACAGCAGTTGTCTGTTTTGGCACTAGTTCTTTGACATTGCCTTGGTGTGTCATGGATTTAAGACACGCTGGAGTGACTGACTTGTTACAAGCTTTGCACATGATGGTAATTACTGCATTACATTACAATGACAGTTTCTCAAACTTAGAACATTTAGAATTTTTAGCCTTTACTTTTATTGGTAGGTTTACCTTGAGGACAAGGTGTTTCAGCTCCTCGTCAGGAAGGAATGATGGCTTGTAGTTAGCTTCAGAAAAGGAGCTTCCTGATCCTGAAAAAAATGTCATAGAAATGTAGGCAGTTGGTACTAGGGGTATAGTAAATAAAATAATGATGCACAATATTATGTTTTGTGTTACTGTATCAATTCTCAAAAACATCTGTAATTCACATTTCAAATGGGACATTTTCAGCTGTATATAAACTCCTGATGCTTCTCATCAGGAGTTTATATACAGCTGAACTATATTTAAACTATATTTTCAAATTTACGGTGCTCTGATTACACAGATAGTACACTCTTAAAATGTGGATATTATGTATATGGTGGTGTATAATGCAACCGCAAGGGGGCACAAGCCAGTGTCTTCTTGTGCCAGTCCCAAGTCTGGATAAATGCAGAGGGTTGTGGCAGGAAGGGCATCCGACGTAAAACACATGCCAAATCAAACATGCGAATCGTGACAAAGGCTTCCATACCGGATCGGTCGGGGCCCGGGTTAACAACGACCGCCACCGGTGCTGTTGACCTACAGGGTACCGGTGGAAATTGGACTACTGTTGGTCGAAGACGAAGAAGAAGAGGAGGAAGGTGTGTTCGTAGGCAGAGAGAGAAGAGGAAAGCTAAGAATGTAGGACTGACAGTAGGGACTTTGAATGTTGGTACTATGACAGGGAAGGCTAGGGAGTTGATCGACATGATGCAGAGAAGGAAGGTGGACATACTGTGTGTCCAGGAGACCAGGTGGAAAGGTAACAAGGCTAGAAGCTTAGGAGCAGGGTTCAAGTTGTTTTACCATGGGTCAGATAGGAAGAGAAATGGAGTAGGAGTTATATTGAAAGAGGATTTTGTGAGGAATGTTCTAGAGGTGAAAAGAGTATCAGACAGGTTGATGAGCCTGAAGCTGGAAGTTGAAGGGGTGATGTTCAATGTTGTGAGTGGTTATGCCCCACAGGTAGGATGTGAGTTAGAAGAGAAGGAGAAATTCTGGAGTGAGTTAGATGAAGTGATGCAGAGCATCCCCAGAGGTGAGAGAGTTGTCATTGGTGCAGATTTCAATGGGCATGTAGGTGAAGGGAACAGAGGTGATGAGACTGTTATGGGCAGGTTTGGTCTTCAGGACAGGAACGCAGAAGGTCAGATGGTGGTTGACTTTGCAAAGAGAATGGAAATGGCTGTAGTAAACACTTTCTTTCAGAAGAGGCAGGAACATAGGGTGACGTACAAGAGCGGAGGGAGAAGCACTCAGGTAGACTACATCTTATGTAGACGTTGTAATCTGAAAGAGATCAGTGACTGTAAAGCATTGGTAGGGGAGAGTGTAGCCAGACAACACAGGATGGTGGTGTGCAAAATGATGCTGGTGGTGAGGAAGATAAGGAGGACTAAGGCAGAGCAGAGGACGAAGTGGTGGAAGTTGAAAAAGGAAGAATGTCGTTTAGTTTTCAGGGAGGAGCTGAGACAGACTCTGGGTGGTTTGGAGGTGCTTCCAGATGACTGGACTACTACAGCTAATTTGATCAGGGAGACAGGTAGGAGGGTACTCGGTGTGTCATCTGGAAAGAGGAAAGCGGACAAGGAGACTTGGTGGTGGAACGAGGCAGTTCAGGAGTGTATACAGAGAAAGAGGTTAGCTAAGAAGAAGTGGGACACTGAGAGGACTGAAGAGAGTAGACAGGAGTACAGGGAGATACAGCGTAAGGTGAAGATAGAGGTGGCAAAGGCCAAACAAAGAGCATATGAGGACTTGTATGCTAGGTTGGACACTAAAGAGGGAGAGGTGGATTTGTACAGGTTGGCCAGACAAAGAGATAGAGATGGAAAGGATGTGCAGCAGGTTAGGGTGATTAAAGATAAGGATGGAAATGTATTGACAGGTGCCAGTAGTGTGATGGGAAGATGGAAGGAGAACTTTGAAGAGTTGATGAACGAGGAAAATGAAAGGGAACGAAGAGTAGAAGAGGTGACTGTTGTGAAGCAGGAAGTAGCAAAGATTAGTAAGAGTGAAGTGAGGAGGACATTGAAGAGGATGAAGAGTGGAAAGGCAGTTGGTCCTGATGACATACCTGTGGAGGTATGGAAGTGTCTAGGAGAGGTGGCAGTAGAGTTTTTGACTAGTTTGTTTAACAAGATCTTGGAGAGTGAGAGGATGCCAGAGGACTGGAGGAGAAGTGTACTGGTACCAATTTTTAAGAACAAGGGAGATGCGCAGAGCTGTGGCAACTACAGAGGAATAAAGCTGATGAGTCACACAATGAAGTTGTGGGAAAGAGTAGTGGAAGCTCGGCTAAGGGCAGAGGTGAACATTTGTGAGCAGCAATATGGTTTCATGTCTAGAAAGAGTACAACAGATGCAGTATTTGCTTTGAGGACGCTGATGGAGAAGTACAGAGAGGGTCATAGGGAGTTGCATTGTGTCTTCGTAGATTTAGAAAAAGCGTATGACAGGGTGCCGAGAGAGGAGCTGTGGTATTGTATGAGGACGTCTGGAGTGGCAGAGAAGTATGTTAGAGTGGTGCAGGACATGTATGAGAGCTGTAAGACAGTGGTGAGGTGTGCTGTAGGTGTGACAGAGGAGTTCAAGGTGGAGGTGGGTCTGCATCAAGGATCGGCTTTGAGCCCCTTCTTGTTTGCTCTGGTGATGGACAGACTGACAGATGAGGTTAGACAAGAATCTCCCTGGACTATGATGTTTGCAGATGACATTGTTATTTGTAGTGAGAGCAGGGAGCAGGTGGAGGAAAATCTAGAGAAGTGGAGGTCTGCTCTGGAAAACAGAGGAATGAAGCTTAGCCGCAGCAAGACAGAATACATGTGTGTGAATGAGAGGGACCCAGGTGGAACGGTGAGGTTACAGGGAGCAGAGGTGAAGAAGGTGCAGGACTTTAAGTATTTAGGGTCAACGGTTCAGAGCAACGGTGAGTGTGGAAAAGAGGTGAAGAGGCGAGTGCAGGCAGCTTGGAACGGGTGGAGAAAAGTGTCAGGTGTGTTGTGTGATAAAAGAGTATCAGCGAGAATGAAAGGAAAGGTGTTCAAGACGGTGGTGAGACCAGCAATGTTGTTCGGCTTAGAGACTGTTGCACTGAAGAAAAGACAGGAGGCAGAGCTGGAGGTTGCAGAGCTTAAGATGTTGAGGTTCTCTTTGGGAGTGACGAGGATGGACAGGATCAGGAATGAGTACATCAGAGGGACAGCTCATGTTAGATGTTTTGGAGATAAAGTCAGAGAGGCCAGATTGAGGTGGTTTGGACATGTTCAGAGGAGAAACTGTGAATATATCGGTAGAAGGATGCTGAGGTTGGAGCTGCCAGGCAGGAGGTCTAGAGGAAGACCAAAGAGGAGATTTATGGATGTAGTGAGGGAGGACATGAAGTTAGTTGGTGTGAGTGAAGAGGATGCAGAGGACAGAGTTAGATGGAGGCACATGATTCGCTGTGGCGACCCCTGAAAGGGAGCAGCCGAAAGGAAAAGAAGAAGATGTATATGGTGGTGTATTCTTTATACTTAGTTTATCTACAATTAAGTATAAGAAAATAGTAATATTTTGCATTACTGACAGTGTTGCAGGATATCAAATGGAAACCCCTGTATGACCGTAAAAATTGCCAGTATTGTTAGATTCTTGCCAATACATAGCCCTAGTATTTACAATGTAGTATTTGTAGGACAGCTAGAAGTTAGATTTAAAGGATAATTATTTTATTAAAACCTAGTTTATAATTTCAGGGCTTAATCGGTCCATCACTACTATCCTGTTCAGGGTCACAGGGGGCAGGAGCCTATCACAGCTGTCACTGGGCGAGTGGCGGGGTCCACCCTGAACAGGTCACCAGTCTATCACAGGGCCAACACAGAGAGACACACACAGGCAGACAACCATTTACACACTCATCCACAGCCAAGGGCAATTAAGAATCATCAATCAACCTAGCATGCATGTCTTTGGACTGTGGGATGAAACCCACACAAGCATGAAGGCAGACTTTGTTGTAGCAATGTTTTCTTTATTCTAAATATCAACAAATGTATTTAATATTGAACTGGGGCAACAGTGGCTTTTAGGGCAGCAGTGGCTTTTAGGGCAGCAGTGGCTCAGTTGGTAGAGTGCCCCCCTACCGACCATATGGTCGGAGGTTCTTGCCCCAATCTTCCTGTTCAAGACACTGAACCCCCAACAGCCCATCCCTGGCTGTGCAGTGCCAGGCCCAGGCCTGGTAGAAATTGGGGAGGCCTGCATCAAAAGTATTTGATCTTGCAATGGAGAGTGCAATGTTTTAAACTGGTAAAATTATAATGAAAGAATGAAATGAAAAGCCATGTAACAAAAACAAAAAACAAAAACTGAATTGTTGGTAAATTAATTGACTGAATCAGTTGAGAAAAAGTCAGCATACATTGTTTTTAAACAAAACTGGCCTTTGATTGACTTGATACCTTTGAGAGATTTTAGGTGCTGCACAGCCATTCTAAGCACAGTGAGTTTGTCCAGCTTCCGAGACATTGGGTTACAAGTGGGGATCATGGCTGATAGCTTGTCAATGAGGTTATTCATTTTGTCCCGTCTCCTCTTTTCAATTTGGCTGTGTGGTTCCCTGCAAAGATATGAATAAGAAATAATTTAATCGAAGTAGTTTTCCCTCTTATAATTTTAAAAATTAGGAATGTTATGTGATGGCATCATATATAACCTACCTGAAGCATTTAATTTTGACATGTTGGTCCTCTCCATCTGACCTTAACACAAGAAAACACATATGAAATATATTTATGTATGTCAAGCAACATTATGCAAATATACATTTGCACAAAATCAACAGACAAGCTGTAAAGTTCCTCAGAAAAGGTCTAGCATAGTTAGCCTTGTTTGCTTAAAAAAACTAGAGTGAATAACTGGTGAACAATTAACTGCAGATTACTTGATTATCCAATAGTGTGCTGTAGGAATGAGTCCTAAAACCTGGAAATCAGTTACCATTTTTGCACATCCGGTTTCCTTGTTTCAAAAATCTATGAGTATATAGATAACGTCTGAAATAAGGTAGTAGTAACACAAGGCCAACAGATTCACAAAGTTTTTGACCTTTACACGACTTTCAAAATATGGCTGCTAAGAAGTGGCTAAATTAGGCTGCAGATGTTGTTGGGAACATTACAAAACAAGGCTTCTGCAGAAGAGGTACGTTTGCTAAATTAAATTGCAAACTGCGCATTTAGTGGTAGTGAAATTTAAGTCATGGGACCATGACGTGGTTTGTTTATAGCCTAACAATAGCTTTTCACATGACTGTATTTAAGCTTTAAAAAAAAAATCGTACAAGTTGATTTTATCTATGAAAATTACCTTGCTTAACAAAAACGTAAAGGTATTATGAACTTTGGTTTGTCATGGAGCTTATTGTTTTGCGATAACCCAAATGCCTATGAAAAAAAATCCCACTGACTTTTGTTGAGGGAATCAGGGAGTTGCTTATTTCCAGGTAAACGACAACAACAACAAAACTCTTTATGGTATTCTATTATTTTACCTCTACACACAGTACCTGTTTTGGTCATCTTCCATATCTGCATCAGGAATGAATGCAGATTTTGGATCGCTATAAAGAAAAACAATGATTCAATAACAATTAGCATTAATTTAGTTCAGTGGATTTATGGCATTTACTTTAAGTCACATTAAAGCAATCACACTCATACTCACTGGTTGTCCATGCTGCCCTTGCGTTTTCGGGGCATCTCCATACTTAAGGACATGCCAGCAGATGAGGATGGAGTCGTCAGGCTGGGCAGAGAGACAGAGCTGCTTTGGTTTTCTTCAACCAGCACATCCTCTGAAACACAATAGTCATAATAAGTGCAAAGGGTCAGAGAATGTGGACTAAGAATTAATTTACAACCACATAAGTACATTTCCTTCCTCTTTAGCATTTCAGACTATAAATCTGTCTAACAGCACTTTTTAGATGGAAGTTACAAAAAAGAAAGAAAGTAAAGGCAACTGTTGCATTTTCATTTCCAGGGCTTGCCCAAACATGACAACAAAACTAACATTAAGAGCCTTGATGAGGCACTTATGGACCATTACTAACAGTAAAGAATACCCATAAGCAGCTGTACAACAATACCATACAAAGTAATGCCTACCCATAGCAACTGCATACTGTTTCTGAATACCTCTAAACAGCACACCACTTGCAAAATGGTGGCTAACGCTTCCACTTTTATATTAGCGCATTGTTACTTTATTAAATTTAGTGACATTTTTCATCTTTTTTATTTTTACAGAAATATGCATCAACATTTTTTGTGACAGACTCACTGATCATTGATGACATATTGGCCTCTAAAAAAGTGCTTTGAGCAAGGCTCGCTGTTTTGACCAATCAAAGTAAAGTAATATTGATTAGTAAGATCTAATAAGACTTAATCATTGTAATTTTATAACTTGGACTACCTGAAGGGCTGTGGAGAGAGCAGCAGAGTGTCAGGAGAGACGCAAAGCTGTCTCCAAGCAGGAATAGGGATGGCTGGGCAGAGCAGAACTGATTAAGGTTCTTACTATAGCGCTAGCTTAATTTGCAAACTGTAGTTTTACCGTGGAGCCTATAGAGATGTGCATCGAACAAGACAATTAGATAATGTGAAAGTATGGAGTCAATCGATTGCCTCTTCAGCTGAGTAGCCAGAGCTGTGAGTTTTAGTTGGTAGTCTGCAAGGCCTCAGGTATGGACAGTTTGTTGCACTTATTAGGTAGGTTGTACTTCTGCATCATGCATTTAGTTGGCTAACTTCTCTGCGTGTTGCCTTGATATTAGCCCCCAACCGCCAGATTCATGAAGGATACCACACCTTATGCGGATTATGTTGATCTTGTAGCCAAGCATCCCATGGATCATGGTTGCCGTTTTGTATATCAGCTTATCGGTCTCAGTGATGGCCACAGTTGGAATTGTTTATAGTGCTGCGTTCACATCCTCTAGTGGACTTACAGAAAGCTCTTCACTTATTCTTGGTAACCAGCCACGGAGGTTTCAGGTATCTATCTTACCCATGATCTTCAATTTCAGGTCAGCTGCTCTTGCATTAATTTAATCTGGGCTTGTTATTGAGGCTTGGAACACGATCTCGGATGGTGGGGCTGATGATAAAATATCCCCCTTGCTGTAGAATTTGTGTTGTAACCTTTCAATCTTTAGTTGTGATAGCAAGTATTTCTTGCGGATATTAGAACACTGAACTACCAGTTGATTTGACGTTAGTCTGGGTTGGGTTTGAAGTATCAATCGATCCCACATCCTCTGTATGGAAACCCCCTTGAAATGAATACTTGTATAGTAGCATTTCAATAGTTCCCTATTCTCATCCCTTGTCCATGAATGTCTTGTTCTTGTTCCAGTAGACCACTTCTCATCATGTTGCCCTGGTTCCCCAACAGATGATGCAGACTTTGTTGACCCAGGTAACGTCCAAACCGGTGTGACTTTTGTTTCCAACTCTCATTAGCGATGAGTTAGCAAAATTTGTTTCATTTCCCCAGACCTCTTGGAGACCAGAGAGTAGAGGGAGTAAAAACCTTGGCTCTCCTCTTACGGCGGGGCCACACTGATGGCTCATTTTGCCAGGAGATTGGACAGCTCTGTTGCCTAACTCTGTGACTACCCGGCCCACAGAGTTAGCACGGTGGCTAACAACGAGTGGGCTGTAATGGGTGGGTGGGAGACACATGAGAACAAGACAGTGTGAAAACACAGAGCTAGTTGTAGAAATCTTTGAGAGGATGTTTGGTTTTTTTTGCAAGAACCGCAACCACATTTAGAACAAGAATCATTTAATTCGTAGGTCCCCCCCAAACCCGTCAGAACCTTCTCTGCTTCATGCCAGCTTGCAAGGCTTCGCTGGCCGGCGTTGTGATGCCACCACCTGGTGGTCTGGTGGGGGAGTGGGCTGCACCGGAGCAGCACGCAACGCGCCGGTGTTTATGTAAAATGTTGCTGGGTCCGAGCGTACTGCTGCCGCCCTTGGTTGTAGCAGACGAAAGCAGGCGGCGGTCACTGGACTCGATGTACCCAAGACCTGCACCACAGATCCTTATGCGGCTTTCTTTCACTTTGCTGTCACTGGAGGTGTTGCTACCGCTGTTCTTGCCACTGCATTGAAAAGACATGTATGCTCTTTAGCAAGGAATTTCTCCAGTCAGCACAAGGCTGAAGGAAAAAGAGGGAAGAGGCGCTGCAATCGCCACTCTTTTACGATAAACTAGCAACTTTTGGCAAACTCACCAGTGGGCGTGGACTATGCTGCTTCCGTTGGCGTAACACACACAGGGATTGGTTCATTATGCTACAGCCAGAGGGCTGCACAACATAGGAAATAGAACACAGTATCTTTTGTAGCAATTTTAATACTTTAGGTAGAAAGTTTGTTTCCTTCCAACTTTTGAAGACAAATGGATTGATTGTGACAAATATTGGAGAGGACAAATTTCCTGTTATTATATTTTTTGTGGTATCTGTTCCATGGTCTCCTATGGCGATTATGTGCTTGAATGCCAATCCTTTTCTCATGTGTGACTGGGACTACAGCAAGTGATATTATACACTTGGCTTTCAATGGCTCATGAATGAAAAACCCTGAACTAATCATTTAATCACCTAATCCATTCAGCTTTTACATGCTGTCAGTGCATGCATATTATGTCCTGCCAACAGATGTCTTTATTTGAATTGAGGCATGCGCTAGTGGAGATTACTAAAGCCTTAAGCTGCTACAGTATAGTGAAGCTGTTCAGAGACTACTGGAAAGATTAGTTGACTCCTTCCTTCCATCTCCATGAGGTATCATCTATTTTGGCAATATGTGGAACTTTCAGGCCAAATATTTATATATGGCCTCAAAAGGGTATCTGTGGTGGAGAAACTGGAGAAAGTGGCATAAGACAGACTAAATGCGACTGATATATATGGCGGCTATTTTTAATGTTATTTCTAAGACCCTGTGACCCAAATAGCTATTAGGAGACTATGAACAACCTCATTTTTATTACAGGTCACCCTGGCAACCATATGGCTAGACATCAGACCCTGTACAACCTACCTACAATCTTGTGAGCGACTGTGGTGCAGGAAGCTAGAGCGGTTGTCCACCATTCTCACAGTTGTTGGTTCAATCCGCGGCCCATGAGCAAGACCCTGAACCCCAACTTAGTTGCTCCTGGTGAGTGTTGGACAGCATCATAGCAGCTCCCCTACCGGTGTGTGATTGTGAGTGCGAATGGGTGAATAAGAAGGAGTGTAAAGTGCTTTGAGTGCCAATAGGTAGGAAAGCACCATATAAGTGCAGACCATTTAGCATAATAAAAAATTACTGATTTATAACATCAGGCTTCTAACACTTTGCAACACCAAGATTATGTGTGTATAACATTTACGCGCATGACCTGTGAAAAACAACTTCAAACCCATTATATGCCCAATAAGTGTAAAAAGGTTCTATGGTATGATGACACTAAATAGAGCTTTCTGGCCATTAGACTAGATGCTATGACTGACAAAGGACCCAGGAAACATTTGTAATCTGTACTCGCTAGAGTACATTAACTCCACAGTTGGCAAGACAGTAATCCGTGTCAGCTGACCAGTGCACTGCAGAACAGAGTCAGGAGCAAAGCGGTTGATGTAGGCTATCGACTATTTACAAAGTTTTGCAGTCAGTGTATTAGAAATATTTTATTTTCACAGAAGATCTGTCTCTTTGTCTCTAAATATGTATATGTAAATGGACTCAAACAATTAAAGATGGGAGTTACATATTCTTGGTTAAGGCTAACTTGTTTAGATACCATCACATTTAAAAAAAGCAATCAGGGAGAATTAGACGAGGAAAACCCTGGAAATAAACGTGTGCAAAATCAAGGCAAAAATGTAAAAAATAAAATATACAGACTCCCTGTTGTTATTGTCTTGTTTGTGCAGCAGTGCTTTAAAGGGCTTATAAAGGCCTTTTTAAAGGCTTACATGTGCCACAGGCTTGAGTGAACAGTAGATGTTACACAGCTAAAGTATAAGATGGACATTTTTTTGTTTCTTACATCAGACATGGGTAAGCAACTGTCGCAAATGATGTAGCTTCCCTTGTAATGATAGAAATCTAGGGGTTCTGGTAAATTAGTAAACTGTATAAATCCACTTAAAATGTATTTAACCCAATACATAATATATATTTTTTGGTTTTTTTATACAAGGGAGAAAGAATCCTTGTTTGCTAACCAATTACCATCACCAACAACACCTCTAATAATATCTTATCTTACATCCCACAATGCATAAAATATTTAGTTACACTATTGTATAACTAAATGCATCTTATAAACATGCATCCTTAGTACACTGACACATTATTTAAAAGTATCTCAATCATTTCCATATTTCTAAAACTAAAATTCATAAGCATATCTAATAAAATTGCATTTGTGTTAATTAGAATACTGTGTTTTCAGGTAGTCTGCAATTAATTCAAGCAAAGATTTAAAGATTATCTACAAAAATAAAACTCTACTTCAGCAATTAAAGTTAACCATAATTTTTAACCTACAATTTATGAAACATTAATGCCAAAAAAGTACACAAGTCACAAAAGGTATTGCATTTACTATCCACATAGAATGAAAAAAAAAACCTCAACGTCATTAACAACCCAATATTTATGTCTAAAATACCCCTAGTCAGGCTTGCTGAGAAAAACTAAAGAATATGTTCCCTAATGTAAATGGTTCTTCTCAGTTTAAGCCCTGTAGAAGTTTACTGTTTTTTCTGTGACAGACCTCAAGGACTCCAAATTAGGAGACAGAAAAATATCCGTATATGTAGAGCCGGTGCTAGTTTGGCTGGTTCAACCGTTTGGGCGAGAGACCAGTAAACGCTAGATATCTGGTTGGGCCTGCTAAACATCAGCTAACATTATTACTAGTTTCACATAACCCTCCGACAATTCCTCAAAAAACCACGGCAGTGTGCATAAAACCGGTCGATTTTAGACAGTTGCCAGGATAAACAGTCCCTGCTACCATTGCTAAGCTAACGCTAACATGGTTTACTCGGTTAGGTTGGCTAACGCTAACATGATTTAGTCGAATGGGTTAACATTAGCAGATGTTACACGGTTATAATTTTAATGCAAATATCGCTAATCGGCACGCCAAGCCGAAGAAAGTCAACTCTGGACATGGTAAAGCGATGTGACAAACAATGTCGCGCAATGTTACATAAATACATTAAATGGCGAGTTTGCTCTACTGATCTAGTGACCTAGATTTGGAATAGCACAAAGTTACGGCTAGCCGGTGAAAAGCGGCCAACAACACACCACTCTGTCTTCTGTGAAACTCAACACACATACACGGATTCGGCTACTGCGACTGTTCAAACTGTCAGAAGCTTTGGCAGTGTTTGGTTTACCTGCCGGTTCGCCTCCCGCTGTGTCACCGGCGTACACATTCCTGGCCGACATGGCTAGAGCCGGAGCCGGTGCGCTGGGGCCCAGCACTCCAATGCATGGATGAGGCGGTCAACTACCCCGATATGTCCCTGTGTCAGTGGGGCTGGTTGTTATAAAGCCGAAACGGGAGTAACTTACACTGTTGTACAATTGCAGTAGTTTTCCTGTGTGAAGGAAAAGCGAGGGAAGAAGACAAAATCGTGCACAATGGCAGCGTACGGTACAAGTAGGATAGTGTGGAAAACAGGTCGGAGCATGGGAGACAGTCACCTCCTACTGGCATAAAGGAGTCACCGCTCCTGCGCTCACTTCACGTCAGTGGCAACATATTAACTTTTATTAATTAATGGTTGATAAAACAAACACAAAATAAAAAAATCAACATAAAACAAAATAATAACTCTAAATCACTAAAATGACAATGGTCAAAAAACAAAATACGTAATTGAACCTTTTTTGGATGGTGCGGCTTCATTAAGACATCTGTCTTCTTGGCATTACAAAACACCAGAAAGTGAGGCATTTACAATATACAAATAAATATTGCTGATGTGGTATTAATTTTCAATGTAAAAAAAAAAACAAAATCTAAAAATCCACATTGTAAAGTTCCTACGTCAGACTTATTAATTAAAAGCACGCAAAGATCAAAGCGTCCTATACATGTTATGACGTCACTCTATCAAAGCTTCGCCGATGCCTGTAAGGGTCTTACTAGCTCCTATAACCTTCATATAGCAAAGCATTTTTATTAACTTTCTAGTCGATCCTGAGTGACTGATCAGAGTTAATCAGTTACTTTCAATTAGAGATTATTGTCTTCAGGTGAATATTTTTCTTGTTGTTTGTGTGCCTCAAGATAGACATCCAATCAAATTACATTAACAAAGACAATTTTGATGCTTGGTGTTACAAAGATGTCAGGATCACAAAGATTGTACTTGCCAGAGCGGCCAGAAAGAAATTTAGTGGGGTTACCACAACGTGTCCATGAGCTAACACTCAGCCGAAGGAGCTACCAACCTGAAGATAATGTCTACAGTCGTCTGGATGTCACACACAGTTTGGTGGAGTCATCACGACTCTATTTGTCAGAAACCCTTGATCCAACAGAGTTGCCACATAGTTTCCATGACCTGAGAGTTAGCTGCAGGAACTACCAGGAGCACCATGCTTTTCTGCAATCAGAGATAAAGGAGGAGCTGTTTACTCTAAAAAAAAAATTGGAAAAAAATCAGGAGGAACAGACCTTAGCTGGCACAGACAGTTTTACAGAAGAAGCTACAGCTTTTACTGCTAGTACAGAGCAGTTGGATGTGCCTGAGGAAAAGATACCAGAGGAAGAAATTCTGCTAGCAGAAATGAATAATCTGTGCAAAAAAATTCACCAACTGATGGAAACTGTCAAAACTCTTACTGAAGAGAAAAACAGCCTGACTGCAATGGTAGCCTCGCTGGAATCTGAGAGAGAAGAACAATTGTCAGTGAATCAAACTCTGTCAGCAGAGGTCCGTTGTCTACACGAAGTGTCAAACGTGAACAAAAAGAAAATTGAAGAGTATAACAACCTAAGGACACGTGTGCAGGTTCTTCAGTACCAAGCGGAGAAGGCTCAAAACCTTATCTGTGAAAAAGATGTGGTAATAACAAAGCAAAAAAGTCAAATTGCTTTTAATCAGCAAATGATAGAGGACCAGTGTGCCATGATAAATGGCTTAAAGCAATCAGTTCGTAATCTTGAAGATAAAGAGGTGCAGACGAAGCATGAAAAGGAAATAAAAACTAGCACACAGAGTTTGAGAAAGGAATCGAGGGCTTTTGCTGAAAATAAACCGGCATTAGACATACATGATGAACAGAAAGCTGAAGAACTCTCTAAGCCCACACCCGTGCAGTACAGTGATGATACCACTCCAGTGAACCAACCTGAGAACAAAAATCTATTGGCAGAGACAGGCAATCAGTTAAAGGATGAAAAAGTATTAGCTAGTACAGAGAATCACAGAGAGAAATCAAGGACTAGTAATAGACAAAAACTGGACATACACAAGGAACACAAAGCCAAAGGTTCCTCTGAGCAAATAGCTTTGGGGTACAGTGGTGTGACCACTTCAATGGCTGCATTTGATATTAGAAATCTATTGGCAGAGACAGACAATCAGTTGGAGGATGAACAAGCACCAGCCAGCACAGAGAACACTAAAGAGAAAGCAAAGACCCCCAATAAAAATGCACACCATTTAGACACAAATGAGGGACAGAGAGCCAAAGACCCCTGTGAGATCACACCCATGAAGCACAATTATGAGACCACTCCAGCGACCGCACCCAAGAGCACAATTTCATTGGCTGACACAATAAATCAGTCACAAAAGTATGAAATACTAGTTAGCACAGAGAATTTTAGGGAACATAAGAGATGTACTGAAAACACAGAAGAACAAGATATGCATGAAAAAAGACCTGAGAACATTCTTGAAACGCCTGCTGCTAAACTTCAGCAGGGGGTCCCTAAATCCATTTTAGGCTGGTTTTCAAAAGGACTGCTAAAATTTGGAGTGTGTGTTTGCATCAGCACTTTCAGTGTAGCTGTTTTGTCCCATACACTCAGTGACTGCTTGAATTCTTACCAATGTGACTCCCTGTGGGACTTTGGCCACCAACCAATAAATCCAGACTGTAACAATGGAAACCTAGGAATTCATCCCTTTTAGACTAAGAGCCATAGGCATATTTTAGACCTCTGATCGGACATTGCATGCCCATAGTTAAATGGGTATATTTCTGCACCCACAAGATCTATTTGAATGCTTTCATTGTCAAAATAATTAAAATAAAAAAGCACATTAAGGACGAGTATCCCTTTGGAATGAATTTTGAATCCAAATGGAACAAAGTTACTTTTAAATAAATCTTTTTGTAACAAAACTGTAAAAACACGGGTAAACCCAATAAAGTATTTCTATAAAAATGCAAACTATAAAAACTTACAACCTAAACAACGATTTAGCTATTGTCTATTTATTTACGCATGAACATCAGGAAGTTACTATCCGTCATGCCACAGCTGGAAGCAGTTCTTTTTTGTGGAGAGACAGAGAGGAACATTACACTTCCTGACACACACTACTGTCTTCACCCTGTGTGTTCCAGCATCGCTGCTGTTCCTTCTATTTATTTGATCATTTCCAGGTCTGCCCTTACCGACAGAAGTTTACGAATTTCATTGTCCTTCCAGTTTGAGGTCAGTCATGGTGAATTCACCGAAGTATTACCTCTATTCACAAATGAGCTCAGTTGGAGACAATCCGCACTTTGCACCAGGGAGCTGGCTGGGTAAAATCCAAGTAATGTCAGGGGCAACAGACTTTGGAGTTTGCGTTCACACATACACCCACCCCAGAAAAAGTCTGGAAAATGTCTGAATTCCAGTGCATGTCCAAAAAGGGCTACACACAGAGAGCTGTGCAACACAGCTCTCACACCGATATTATCTTCGCTCTTCATTATCATTTTTGCGCCATTTTCCGGTTGCCATATCTTTTTTGACACTTTGATGTAAAAACTTTATTCAACTTTCATAAGGTAGGTCTCTTATAGGACGTGTGTGCTATTACTTTTCACTTTTTCTTTCCATGGAAAAAGAATGAGACACACTTGAAACTTGCCTTCAACTTGCCTCTTTTGATCAGCTTTCTGTATCATCATACTTTGGTGTAGAAACTTTATTTAAGTGGGTCTAGACACTTACAACTTTTTGTCTGATCAGCTTCTTTGTATCTTTTATACTTTTTAAATGATAGCAGTTTTAGTTTGAAAATATATAACAAGAAATATAACTCTTATAGGGACAGGACTTACGGTTCTTTCAGCATTTGGCAAGAAGTGGAGAGAGTGCCGTCTGAAAATACCACTGGAGCCCATTATAATAGACGTCCAGAAATTCTCCTCAAATCACAAACCGGGGCTGTTTTAAAAGGGATAAATTTGTGAAAAAAGAAAATAAAACATTCGCAACACAAAACTATAAACAGTTCTAGAATCATCAGTAAGGCCCCAGTCCCTCTTAGACTGCATTTTACCTATATCTCACTGAGCTAACTTCAACTATTACCTCATCTAAACTAAGACCCTGTCTGCTGGACCCTATTTCAACTGAACTGCTCAAGGATACTTTACTCTTAATAGACACGTTCATATTAAATATCATCAATCTATGTTTAGAAAAAAATGCTATGTACCAAAGGCCTGTAAGGTAGCTGTAATCAAAACGCAACTTAAAAAACCTTGTCTTGACACAGGTGTTTTAGACAATTACAGACCAATGTCCAGTCCCCCCTTTTTCTTTCTTTTTCTTTTCATTTTTAACTGCAAAATAGAACTTCTATTCTGTTTAAAACCCCAACACACACCTCCACAATGATGCTACCTTCACACATATGCTAGTGACTCCCTGATGCATTGCCACATACCAATGCAGATTCCTCTTGACTACAGAACATGGTTCCTCTGTCTTTAGGTCCTTTTGACATGATCTCATAATCAGAGAAGTCGGCATTTGCAGAATTAATTATTGGCTTCCTCCTTGCACAAGGAGTTTCAGGTTGCATTTCTAGATGATAAGTGACAATTCTCCAAAGTACTTCTGATCCCATGTGGCTATAATCATGGTTACATGGCAGTTTTCTGTACAAAGACTTTTTTTAACACCTTTTACAATAAAATATCATTAAATCTTGCTTTCTGAACATTTGGGTCCCATTTTGGGATTGTGACTGTGATCCTTGGCCTTTATGCAATGAAATTCCCCCAGAATCCGTAACTCTTTTTATGCAGTATTACATATACTGTAGATTGTGAAACACCAGCAAAGTACTGGACATGATCTAACCATCACACCTATGCAGAGTAATGCTTTCTCAAATTACTAAACAAAACTGGCATGTTCAGGTGTGTTTACTGAACAGAAGTGAATATTAACATATTTTACAACTTTGTTTGAATTTCTTTTTATTTCAACATATTTTTTAAATTTATGTTACTACACGCACACACACACATTTGGAGTATTGGAAGCCTCTCTGTGCAGGATCAACTCAAATGGGTCACTTCCTCAGTTCAAACACTAGGTGGTAACCCAGACTTATATAAAAATGGAATGGAATTCCCAGTGGTAACTATGTTACATTAACTTAAATACAGTACTTGAGTACTTGAGTACTTGAGTTTTGATGATTTTATACGTCACTTGAGTATTTCAATTTTCTTGTACTTCATAGATTGACTTCAATGTTGCAGAGGCAAATATGGTAATTTTTACTGTACCCAACATTTATCTGAAAACATAAAAATTATCAGTTACTTTTCAGATTTAGATTAACATAACAAAATACAATATAATATGAGTTCATTGCAAGCTACCTATTAGTATATAAAGTAATTTAAATGATATTGTTAGATTTTAAAGGTATGATCATCAAAACACTGCATATGCTTGTTAAATAGGCTCCATAGTTACCAGATGCAGCAGCAAAAGTTTGAATATATTAAAGCAACTATAATTCATCCAATAATGTTATATTTACTGATGTAAAACTTTCATTTGGTTCTTAAGAAACATTTTGAATGCAGAACCTTTATTTGTAACAGAAAATGTCTACAGTGTGGCACTGATACTTTTCCTTAATTAAAAAATGTGTACTTATACCACTGACAATTAGCTTCAGATGTCCACAAATTACTTTCACTCAACTGCAAAATTTCTCTAACTGCACAACTGAGAAGGAGCTTGGAAGGGATTAGAACTGAGTCAAACAGTAAGAAAAGATATATCTACATCACGTTTATTTACATTACACATTTAAATTTACATTTAAGCCGTAAAAGTGTAGACTTATTTATATAAGTGCTTTGTTATTCTTGTAATATTTATTTGTTTATAACTGGGACATCACCCTGAGCTATTACACTGTTGCCTATAAAGTTGGAATAATTTGTTTTCAGACACATTCCTCTTTTCTGCAAAGGTTCATTGTGGTTTATTTTTCACTGTGATATGTTTGGAAGAGATTGGTCAATAACATGTTGATAAGAATATATACTTTATCAAGAATAAATCAAATTGTCACAATAGCTTCATTAGAAGAGGTAAAAAGTATTTTATTCTAACTTTATGGACAACAGTGTATTTAGCCCATCGCTTAAACAAAGTTGTGCCCAAACCACCTGGTCTGTTTAAATTTTCAAATCTCACTTTTTATATTTTTCAAATGTTACATATTTAATGATCAGCAAAAACAAAAATTCAGTCTAAAACATGATGAGTTTTCCCGTGCTGGCAAAAAAAGGATTTTAGTGTCAAATAATTAGAAATGATATTATCCTTAAAAATGCATAAAATATAAAAAGCACACGCAAAAAGCTGACAGAGAATAGGAATGTGAACCTGGAACTAGATGGCTCTGTCTTAAGTTTCACCTGTTCACATTTTACACTAGAGCAGTCCAGCTGCTCCCCATCTCTCCTCAGTGGAACTTGTCAAGCTCATGCATATTTAACTGTTCATCCAGTGGGCTGCTATCAGATGAACCTAACTAGATGAAGGGGCGGTGCTGGAGAGATGGTGTTGATGACGATGAAGAAGAAGATGATGTGTTAAGTGAGGGGCTGGGTTTTGGAAAACCAGCTTTATCTGCCCCTCCTCACCAGGAATGGATGAGTTATGACATGGCAAGGATATCTAAGCAGATCATTTAGTTAAGCTGCAGAGGTATCACAATGCCTAGAGACTTAAAATTGGATTCCACATTTTTTTTCGCTCACTGCCTTATTTGTCAACCTTGAATGGATCTTGTGGAGATTAAACAACTTCCAGAGCATCCGAATGAATGGTACCTTCAACAAAGGAATACTTTAACATCACCCCCTCTCCAACTCTTTGCTGAAATCTTTCTGAAAAGCTGAGAAGAACGTTCTTGCTACCTCAGGGGAGCCTTGGCACCACTGAAAGGTGGAGCCGAACACTGGTGCCATAAACTCAGGAAGGATGAAGAACAGTTTCTAGTGGATTTTTTTTCTGAGTGCTAGTGCTAGTGAGTTATCAGTACACTGATTTCAGAAAAAGGGTGAGAGCAAACAAAGAAACAAAGAAAATGCCTTTTGGTGGGTTAACAGGTTTGAAGGAGCAAGTGCTAAAGCCTGGGAGGGAGGAAGTGAAGAACACTGTAGGCGACTCTCTAGGAAAGCTGCAAAGGTAAGCGGGGTTGTATAAAGAGTGGTGGGAAGAAGACATCGTGTTTGTGTAGTTTTTGATCTACACTTTACAATTTGTTGCTCCACTGCATGTGATAAGCCCAGTCTTTGTCTTCATTGCTTACATGGTAATTCACATTTGATATTATTCTTTAAATAAGAATACTTGAGTAAAAGAGATGAAACATCTGCTTTCCGAGAGGCTGAAAGCGAGCACAGTGAGCCCAACATGCATTCAGAGATCCTGACAATAAATAAATATTTGATTTCTGTGCTTGCCAGGCAATGCCAGTGATGTAATCAGAGATGTTATTTTAAGACACGAATACATATTTCATATCTGATGCAGTTTTCAAAGCATGGTGTGTGTGAGCCACTGTATGTAAGGAGGATTGTTGTCATTTTGACAGTGTAAGTTTTTAGTTTTTGTGGCTTTTATGTTGTTGTGTTTATGTTTTTCTGTCATTAAAAAAAAAATATATTTTTAATTTAAGAGGTTCTCCTGGTGAATATAAGGTGATTTATAATAATGTCTTCAAATCTTTAATGTAAAATATGGCACAAATGCATTAAGTGGAAAATGTTAGTCTTTGTGGTTTCTTAATATTAAGTTCATAATAATTAAAATGACACGCCAATTTTAGCCTTTAATGTTGCTCTAATCTGCTGCAGCTGTGTTAAACGTTCTGCTCAGCATCACTCTAATGATGTTCTTGTACTCTACCTTATCCCATGTTTTACAAAGTTTCACATTCTGGTTTCTTTCTTGCTCTGGAAATGCCTATAGTTTTCACACATTATTTTATAAAATTGTTTATGCAGTTAATCTATTGCTTAGATCAGTGGCATACTTGCTTTTGTTTAATTGGGGCATATTATTTCTATGCCGTCAATCTAGCCTGTTCGATTATAATTAAACACAGGATAAAATACCCTTCACTTTAAATTAACATTAATACAATTGCTAAAAGATAATACAATTGTGAATAATTTTTAACTTTGGTCGTAGTGCACAAGAGTGCTGTGTTAGATGTTATCTGCATTATATTGCATATGAAAAGTGTTATCAGAAAAATGGCTTCTGGCTTCTTCTAGTGGAACAAGTGTAGAGAATGATGTACCTAGATGCAATGTGATAACAGCAGTGGGGCTGTGACCTTTTTAGTCCTGAATCTTGGTTTCACCTCCTGCCCTCTGCAAGAGATCAGAAGACTTGCGTTACTGTGGTGCTTTATTGCCCCATCTTAATGGCATTACAGACACGGAAAGGACAAGACATTATTAGAATTTAGATACAGTGAACAATATATGAACTTCAGGATAAGTATTTTGAGCTCAAGATGACCATTCGTTATGCTATTTGCACTTTAGGAAAATTGACGGCAGCAATCTAGAAGAGGAGGACAACATCGAACTGACAGAGGATGGGCGACCAGTGGCATCAGCAGCACGTCCTGCTCCACTGCTGGACTGCAGCTGTGGTGGCCTGCCTAAGCGCTACATCATCGCCATCCTCAGTGGACTGGGGTTTTGCATCTCCTTCGGCATTCGATGCAATCTTGGTGTGGCCATTGTGGAGATGGTGAACAACCAGACAGTCTATATTAATGGGACTCCTGTGCTCCAGGTAGCTGCAGCTATTTGACAGGCCCCTTGAATTATTGCTATAGGACTTATGATTTTGTCTAATGTGTTTTCATGTTGCCTGATATATTAGGGTTAGGGGTTAAATAGTCAAGGCATGCAGAACCGCTTTAAGACTCAACTGTACCTTACCCAAATTTATTGTATTCCTTCAATGATATAATTGGGATAGTTCCTATATTGATTGTGAGTTCAACATTGCACTTTTATTTAATGAGGGGGTTACTCTTTTTATGTCACATTTAATTTTTTAAAAAATTTTCATTTTCCTCTGAAAGCCCTTTTCTCCCTTTCTAGAAAGCCCAGTTTGACTGGGACCCAGAGACAGTGGGGTTGATCCATGGCTCCTTTTTCTGGGGATACATTGTCACTCAAATCCCTGGTGGTTTCATCTCCAACAAGCTGTCTGCCAACAGGTCTAATGCATTTAAAGACTTCATGACTGTTTATAGTTTCATTTTAACACTTTTGGGAAAGCTGATGCTGTGGCTAATGAGACAAAACCACTTAATGTTACTGGTAAAGTGTGTAGAGACTACTTTTCAACTTTCAATTACTTTTTGTCCGTATTGGTTTCTGCATTACTGATCACATATATTAAAAAAACAATCACAAGAAGGAAAAAAACTGAAGCTTTTGGGGGAGCACCTGCACAGTCAATGCAATGAAAGAGTTAAAGTTGTACGATGTGGTGAGCGGTGCTGATAGAGCAGATAGCGGTCCTGTAATAAAAGCTTCACAGGAAAAGAGGACACGCCACTGACAGAGTTAATAATGAAAGATCCTGCCTCTGATTTCTCTCTGAAACAGCAGCCACTGGATTATTACAAGTGTCACTTACACACTGTTTTGGAAAAAGAGAAGGAAGGGGGGATGAGGTGAAGGAGAAAGGAGGATGGAGTTAAGCAGCACTGTGGCGAAGAGGCAAAAACTTGTTGGTGAAAGGGATGTCTTTATCTCAGTCCACGAAAGGCAGAGGCATAAAATATGTCTCATCACAGGGCTTGACTGAGACACCTTGACTGTCAGATGTATTTGGAGACACACAATGTGTCAAATTTACACATCTATAGTAGCTTTTAGACAGTGGGAACCCTGGGTTTGTTTTTCTGGTTTTTTATCTGTTACAAACAATGTCACACCATACGGCAGTCAAGGTGACGTATTGTGGCAGGATTCGGTAATTTCTTAATAATATTTTTTTTGTTTTTGTAAAGTAAGTGAATTATGTGGTCATCAATGCACGTTTTTATTAAATCTAGCAAAAGGTTTTAAATGTTCAGAGAAATACACTTAAGCATTAAATACGTATGATATAACACACAATTTGTGTGTTGTAGAACTGCTGTTAGAGGAATTTTGATTTTTTCACAGGATATTGTTTGTTTCGCCCTGTGCTAAGCTAACCTAAGCAACTGTGGTATTTCCCAAATAGCCAAGTTCTTCCTTCACTTC
This sequence comes from Channa argus, assembly GCF_033026475.1. Classification (NCBI taxonomy): domain Eukaryota; kingdom Metazoa; phylum Chordata; class Actinopteri; order Anabantiformes; family Channidae; genus Channa; species Channa argus. The sequence goes on from NC_090200.1 coordinate 18,151,963, forward strand.
TGTAAAGGAAATGTTGACATTTCAGTTTTTGAACAGGGTGTTTGGCGCCGCCATTTTCCTGACATCACTGCTGAATATGTTCATCCCATCAGCGGCAAGGGTCCACTACGGTTGTGTCCTGTTTGTTCGAATCCTGCAGGGCTTAGTGGAGGTAAGAAAACAATGTCAAACCTAAAATAGTGAAATCAATAATGGGTTGACTTAAAGCAATAGTTCAACATTGTTCTGTGCTTAGAGATAGATGTGAAGACTACTTGTGCAGCCGTGACTGCACACAGCACCCCAGGTTACCACTCAAGTTAAACTTTCACCTCTGATATCTTCCACACCATGTCTGTGCTAGGGTGTCACCTACCCAGCATGTCATGGGATGTGGTCCAAATGGGCGCCGCCTCTTGAAAGAAGTCGACTGGCCACCACTTCATTCTGTGGTGAGCAATTCCCATGTTTTCTCTTCTCAGAATGCTCAACAGATCCCCAAACTGAGAAATGTCTTCCCAGTTTTCGCAGCCCTATACTGTAGATCTAATTGGGAGTAGCCAGTAGGTGGACATGAGAGATCATATTTTGTTTTGCAGATGTAGCCCACTGTTGCCTTTCATGAAATTAAAATAACCATGCTGCACTTTAAACTGGTACCATGACAACCCATGCATTAAATCCCTCTTGACATTGTCTGTAAATGAACACTGCTCACCTGCGTATTCTGAAGGAGCTTTTCGGGCTATTCACCTAAATGAAGCGTCACATTGCTTACGGGGCAAAAGCACTCTCATGCTCCCTGCTCTATTCAAAGCAATAACGTTCATGAATCTGTCTGGATAATAAAAAAAACACATTAAAACACCCTTTCTGTCATGACAATACCAGTGACTCAGTTGAGAGCATTTATCCAGTGAAACTAATGTGTTCTTTTTGATATGTTTGTTTTATTATGACACATTTATGGTGTAGGTTCTTTGATCAGAGACCCTGTACATTAAGTTATGCTGTATAGTTGTTCTTAAAATTCAAATAAAATGTTTTATTTATTTACATTTATAATGGAGATCTGATGTTACTGCTGGCATATTGATAGCTTGACACCATTTGTTCCTAGGATCCTATGCAGGAGCAGTGATTGCCATGCCTTTAGCTGGGGTGCTCGTTCAGTATGTTGGCTGGCCTTCTGTGTTTTATATCTACGGTAAGACAAAGTTTTCATTTAAAATCACACTCACACACTAAAGAAAATTGTGAAAAGTGCAAAATGTTCATGCAATCATTAGAAATAGAAATAACATTGTGAGAGAAATTATAAAGTAATGAATGGATAAACATTGTGTGGGGGCTCAGTGGTAGAGCATTGGGTTGGGATGTGGAAGGCAGTGGGCTCAAATCCCACCACAGCAGGTGTGGCCCACACCCAGCCACCAAGGGCGACCTTGGTGCTAGTCCCGAGCAGAGACAAAAATGGGTGCGTTGCGATAAGAAAGGCATCCGGCATAAAAACATTGCCAAATCAACGTGCGGAACATGCTCCGCTGTGGCGACAGCCGTTGATCTTTTTTTCTAATGGAAAAACACTGAGTAGCTTAAAGAAAGCTATATAGCAACCCATAGTGTCCAATGCTATGCACACACCTGATGCAATGTAAAAAGCATTCTTGATCATATTATGTTAAAACATCACACAAGGACATGTGTGCCATAAAAAGATGTCATTTAAAGGCCCTGTAATGTTTGTGTTCTACTGATACTTTTAGAGCTGAGGTTAAAACACCATGCAGTCACTTGTCATTTTAACAAAGAGAGAGCTAATAAACTCATGTGGTTCCATATTTGACTTGTCTACCTAAATGCTTAATGAAATTCAACTCCTTGTTTTAAAAAGCTGGGGTGGAATTTTCCAATATGACAAAGACTCTCAAAACAGTGCAAAAATCACACAGTTTTAATGACAACAAGATTAAAACTGGCCAAATACTATAAATCCCTGCGAGTGGCAAAGATTGGCAATAAATGAACAGAAGTGTACCCACTTTTGTTGTATACTGCATATATACATTTGTCCACTAATCCCTAAAAGATGTTATTTAGATGCAGAGTGACTAAAACCACTAAATCTCCATTTGGTGACCTTGAAAGTTGTCACCATTATCCTTGACTTTTGTACTTGTTGTACTATACATGCTTTGCAGTGTGTTATCTGAATTACTTTTGTTTGATTTAACACTGGCATGAAATTCATACTTCACCAAACGTGTTTTAATAAAAATCTACTCTGCTTCTGCTGTGATATAATCTCATGATTTATTGATGTAAAATAGCATTTTCCTTGCCTGGGCATTGTGACTAATACCTTGCTCATTTCATTTTCCTAATGAAAATTCTTGTGGTCCAGAGAGGGTCTTGGCTAGTTTTAATTAGTCCAGTCCTGCCTTTAAACTGCTTTGCCATACTTTACTAAGCATTTGCTACAAAGCCATACATAATGCATTCACCTTATTGTCACTGGAAAGGTGTTTTTGGGATCCTTTGGTATGTAATGTGGCTCCTCCTGGCATATGGAAGTCCTGCTGAACATCCCACAATTACAGAAGAAGAGAGGATGTACATCGAGTCTACTATTGGTGAAACAACCCACCAACTGAGTGTAACTGAGGTGTGTATGTACATAATGTAGCCATTAAATAAACAATTGACTAAAATTCACAATTCACTAAAACCTGCATCATTCACACACACACTCACACACACACAAACACATACACGCACGTGCACGCACACACACAAACACACACAAACACACACGCACAAGCATATAAATGGCATAAACTACATTGATTTCTATCTCCCAATCACAGAAATTCAAGACTCCCTGGCGTCGTTTTTTCACCTCCATGCCTGTGTATGCCATCATTGTGGCCAACTTCTGCCGTAGCTGGACATTTTACCTGCTTCTTATCAGCCAGCCAGCTTATTTTGAGGAAGTCTTCGGCTTTCCCATTAGCAAGGTTGGCCATAGTGTCAATATTGCAATTAAACTGGCAATGAAATCTATCCATAAAGGCAGATTATCCATCATTTACTTTGTTGTTTCCTAACTCCCAACAGGTGGGGATCCTGTCTGCTGTCCCTCACATGGTGATGACAGTTGTAGTTCCAATTGGAGGACAGCTGGCTGACTTCTTACGCAGTAACAAAATCATGTCTACCACAAATGTGAGGAAACTTATGAACTGCGGAGGTATGGTAAACTAGGAACTACACTTCTTCATTGTTTAGATAAAGAAAACTACTCCCTTTCAACTTTTTATGCTTCCCCCAAATGACGCTACGGATGTTTTCCTACTACTTGCATTAGCAAGTAGAAGTAGTAATGTAAATTGTTTGGACTGTAAACACTAAAATTATATTTATCTCAAGTTTTTTAAATTAACTGCATGTACAGTATCCCAAAAATAAAAGGCAATATCAAACGATAATTATGGTATTGTGAAAGAAAGATTTCTCTGTATTATATAACAGTCCATCAGCAACATGTTTGTAATGCCCCACATTGTCTGCTCTTTTATTTTCATAGGATTTGGCATGGAGGCTACTCTGCTGCTTGTGGTCGGGTTTTCTCACACTAGAGGGATCGCCATCTCCTTCCTAGTCCTGGCTGTAGGCTTCAGTGGATTTGCCATCTCAGGTATAACTGGTTTATATCTGCATAGAAGAAACATTTATGTTTTCCCTTTAATGTGAAGCCTTTGATACTAAACATAAGCATGTTGGTATAATTTAAAAGAGGATGTTGCAGCAATGCCTTTATGCTTTTGTGCCTTTTTCTCTGCCTTTTGGATTATAAAAACTAATTTACTGGTACTACAACCTCAATTTCAAAAGAAGTTGGGAAAATGTGTAAAATGTAAATTAAAACAAATTGCAATGATGTGCAAATCTAATCAATCCATATTTTATTCACAATAGAACATAAACTGCTAGATGTTAAGACTGAGACATTTTACCATTTCATGAAAAATATTAGCTCATCTGGAATTTTAATGGCAGCAACACATCTCAAAATACTCGGAACAGGGTGATGTTCACCATTGTATATCATACCCTCTTCTTTTAACAACTGTCTGTAAACATATGGGAAGTGAGGAGACCAGTTGCGGGAGTTTTAAGAAAGGAATGTTGTCCCATAGTTGTCTGATGCAGGATTCTAGCTGCTCCACAGTTTTGGGCTTTTGTTGCTGGATTGTTTGTTTTATGATGCAACAAATGTTTCTATTATTGAAAGGTCTGGACTGCAGGCAGGCCAGTTCAGCACCAAGACTCTTCTCATGAGAAGCCATGCTGTTGTGATGGATGCAATATGTGGTTTCACATTGTCTTAATGAAATATGCATGGCCTTCCCTGAGGCATTGTCATTCCCAAGAGACATTTTCTGGATAGGAGCATATGTTGCTCTAAAACCTCTGTGTACTTTTCAGCATTGATGTTTCCTTTCCAGATGTGTAAGCTGCCCACACCATTGGCACTAATGCATCCACATACCATCAGACATGCAGGCTTTTGAACTTTCTGCTGACAGACAAACAGCGATTTTCCAAAAAGAATTCCAAATTTTGATTCTTCTTTCCACAGAAAGTTTTAAAAGACCATTTTAAATGAGAGAACATGTGGTTCAGATGTTGCTTCTTCTTTGCATGATACAGCTTTAACTTACATTTGTGGATTGCACAGTGAACTGTGTTCACAGACAGTGATTTCTGGAAGTATTGACCCCATGCAGTGATGTCCAGTAGAGAATCAGGCCTGTTTTTAATGCAGGGCCCTGAGGGGCCCAAAGATCACGCACATCCAGTTTGGACTTTCTGCCTTGTCCATTGAGTGCAGAGATTCTTCCTGAATCTTTTGATGATATTATTTATTGTAAGGGTGGGATCTTCAAAGTCTTGACTATTTTACATTGAGAATCATTTTTCTGAAATTGTTCCACAATTTTTAGATGCAGTTTGTCACAGATTGATGAACCTCTGCCCAACTTTATATTGGAGAAACTCTGCATCTCTGAAATGCTCCTTTCATACTCAGCCATGTTATTGACCTTTTGCCAATTAACCTAATCAGTTGTCAAATATGGTTTGATGAGATTTGCAAAACGTTGCATTCTGTTTTTATTTATGTTTTCACATCTTCCCAACTTTTTGGGAATTGGGATTGTATTTTTCCGTTGGGTGTGATGCAGTATACTGCAGTATACATCCATTAAATTGCCAAACCTTCACACAGGCACTTCTCCTAAATATTTTATAGAATGTTGCCAAGGCAACAAAAAAGAAAAAAAATCATGTGCCTCTAAACTGTGTTCACCTGTATAAATTACGGATACTCTTTTATGTACTTTATTGTTAGGTTTTAATGTCAATCATCTGGATATCGCTCCTCGCTATGCCAGCATTCTGATGGGGATTTCCAACGGGGTGGGAACATTGTCTGGAATGGTGTGTCCTCTGATTGTTGGAGCTTTGACTAAAAACAAGGTATAATACACTGATTAGTAACATACTTTTAGTATAAATATTGGATGTTGCCCTGGGAGCTCATCATTATTTAAAGGTTTTTCCTTAGGTCCTTTGGATTTTGTATAATATATATCAGGTTTGCCTATTTGTGTAGCACGACATTGCTGTATGTAATCTCATACATATTAAAGGTAATTTTTTAAAATTTATAGCACTTTAAAATTTGTTGTGTGTATTGTAACTGTAGCATTTCCGCGGCCATGAGTAAGGGAGTGGATTTATGGCATTACCTCAGTGACTCATCAGTAAGACTGCTTCTCACAGGAAATTAATTGACTCAATTCATCTCCCCACAGACTCGTCTGGAATGGCAGCATGTCTTTATAATTGCATCCATGGTGCATTATTCAGGGGTCATCTTCTACGCTATCTTTGCTTCAGGAGAGCAGCAGGACTGGGCCAACCCTGAGAGCACCAGTGAGGATAAATGTGGCATTATTGATGAGGATGAGCTTGCTGAAGAGTCAGAGCTCAGCGGTGAAAACATAATGACTCCCAAAAAGAGTTATGGAACAACAGACAATTCATCAGGTCGGAAACATGGCTGGAAAAAGAAGAGAGGTGTGACCACACAGGAACATTATGGCAATGGGGACTATCAGGACGGGTATCAGTGAGACTTAAATTGAAAACACTAAAGTCCAGTAAAAATTAAAATTAATCTGTGGAAATGTCAGCAGCACGTCAGCCGAGAGGCATCATACAGTATGTACCTCAAGACCACCTTATTTCATTTTTGGTCAATGAAATTAATCCGTTTACCTGTGATGTACTGTAATTTCAGCTGAAATAAAACAAACTTAAAATGTTAAAAAGCTATAATCAAACATAACCTTTATTAGAAACTAATGGGAGCAAAATAAGAGAAACATCAGCATCAGCAACATATAATCAATTGAGCACTACATTAAAATTTCTCTAATATACATTTCTTTCAAAAATACTGTAGTATGCTTGATAAAATAGAAAGTAAACTACAGACCAACATTCATGGACCAACTAGTACTGTGTTAAATAAACATCAGGAACACATATCAGCTTTCAAAACCAGACTACTTTTCCTGCAATCTGCACTGATCATAATCCATCTGTGCAAGCAAACACTGACTTAATTTCAAGTAGCTACTTTGAACCATGTGAACAGTTTTTGAAATGTTTTGTGTCAGCTATGCAATGTGAAAAGAGATGTGAATCTGGAATGTAACAACAGATTTGACAGTTAATCGCAGTGTTAATGTTATGAGCCTTATTGGTTTTTTGCCTGTATGTATTCGCTGTTGCTGAATGATTGCACTCTGTCACTGCTTTGCTTGCTATCCTTGTTTGTAATGCACCGAGGATGAGTTCAGTGCGGACGTTACTTGATGAAGCATTTGTAACTCTATTTGTTCTACAGCTGTTTGTCTTTTTGCAACTTATTGATGTTTGATACATAAAAACCCAGGTTGCTTCTAAAAATAATGCATTGTAATCTTTGACTGTAAACATAAAGCATTAAGAACATTTTCACTCACTGTTCCTAACTACTGCAATGACAAGAACGTTTTGTAAAGTAAATTACTATCATTTTTGTTTTAAAGAGCATTGATTTGATTTGCTATTTACTTGAACACATTGGAGATGTAATAATCACATTTCTACCCTGAATTAATGTTGTTTAGAAATATAAAATTCCTAATGAACGTTGTGCTTCTGAGTGCATTGACTTGTTAAACATTTAAGGCTTAATTTATTAAGTGCTAATAACGACGCTTACATGCTGATGTTTAGTTCACCGTGCTAGTTTGGCAGGTTTGCATACTAAAATGTGTTAATTAGCAATACAAATAGTAAAGCTGCACTTTACTAAGTGCTGAACTATTTTCTGAAATACCATGGATCTCAGCCTCACGGTGGTGCTGTAGGAAAAGTTAAGGAATCCCTCAAGTCAGTAGTATTTATCTTCCGGGGACCATGAAGGACCAGTGTCGACTGGCCGATAGACTGACACCACCATCAGTGAGACAAGAAAGAAAGAAATGAGAAGGAATAACTAATATGCCAACTCAGTTTATATTAGGGTTTGTTTTTTATTTGTTCCCCTCCTCTGTTTACACTGAAATGTTTAACACAAAGCTGTACACAGTGTAGTGTCTGTACAAGTTAGATGTTCGTTATCTTACCAAGTAACTATTGACAGTATAAGCTGTCCCCAATTCTGCCTGTTTATCAGTGTGCTTAAGTTAGACATTTTTAAATGTCCAGAGACAGCTCTGTTTTCCATCATACTGTAGTAAACATCCTTTGTCTTATCTGTCTTTGTCCCCCAGCTTCATTTTCACCACAGAATTAATTACTAGACAGGATATTCCTCCCAAGTGTCAGACTTGTTTGTTGCTTGAAAATAGTTTATTTTTATTGAGAATGTACACATGTACATATGTTAACCAATTCCAAATATTGCTTTGTCTGGGTGTGATGATATAAAAAGCCTGAGTCACATGTTGATGAAAGGTTTCAGTAGTCTTTGTCACTAGAAGTCCTTGCAGTGTCCTATGGTATCTTTGAAGGACTTGTGGGCAATTATGTCACTTTTGTGTTGAATAAGTAAAAATACACCAAGGTAAAAGGTGAAACCAACACCTGCCAACACTTACCAACACCTAATATTTTTTCCAGTCTTCATCATTTCAAATGCACGGAAATATTACGTATTACTAGCTTAAAATCAACTTTGTTGGTTTGACTACTGTATATGTGTAACCTCAGTGGAGCTTTGTCAATCAGCCATTGCTGCCAACTCATTCCTCATAGACTCTCAAACACAGACCAGATAGTCCTCAAACAGCCGTGAGCCAATGGCAAAGGTTCTGTTTATTTCAGAGAGACTGTCTGTTGACTCAGAAGGGCCTCTTTGAATGGAGCAACAACCCATCAATGATTAAAAGATTGTTTTTAGACAAATTAAGGCTTATAAAGACAAGAGGAATTTGATTTGGATGCATGTTCATTTTGACGTTCAACAGCCAGGTATGGTGATGAATGAAATTGCCAAGATTGACAAATCTTTAGACTGCAGTAACTTAATAAAATGGCTTTGTTCAGTTCAAGGACGGGTGACAACGATTGCTACACAGTCTGCTTTCAGGCATTTTTTTTTTGGTAAACTCGAGTTCTTGTTGCACTTGTGAAAGTGTTGTAAATGTGAAGTGGAAAAAAGACAAACACACACTGCAAACGAAACTTTATGAACTTATGGACTGATAGCAGCACAGACTCACACCAGATGTTTACGTCATGCCTGGTTGTATATGCCACATGTGTCAAGTTTGTGTGGGTGGGTGGGATTTCTCTTCTGCAGCGGAATGCATGCTGCAGCCTCTTGTCTTGTTTAGATAAATTGGGGATGTTTTTTTGATGAGGGGGGTTGCTAGTGGGTGGGGGGATGTGGACAGGAATGGATAGTTTAATTAATAACCACAATCCTTTTCTCCCTGAACTCATCTGGTCACACATGCTGACGCTGGAGTCCAACCACAAACAGCTTAATGCTCGTGAGCAAATACTGATGGAGCTGTAGTTCACTGTGTGGATACCAGAAACAAGGCTGAAGGAGACGAAAGTCACCAGGCAGGAACGTCAACTGACCGGGCAGAGGTAAGAATCAGCAGATCCACTATGAACATATTTTACTGTATGTTCACTGGTGAAAGGTCAAATTCTCCTGAGCCCGAAGCAAGGCGGCATGCTGTGGGCTAGAATGGAGGTTTCGGAGAGGTCTCAGGAGAAATTACAGAGTTAATTAAAACATCTGACAGGTAATTTTTCATGTGTGACCACACTGTGGTATTGGCGACAGAAAAGCCACGCACAAGTTTAAAAAGCTGAGTCACAATTGTGATATATTGTCCTGCTCATCTACAAAGTATTAGTTATGTTTTACTGTGCCATTAAATGAGCTACATTCTTTGCAAACATTGTGTTTAGGAAAATTACATCAGACAACACTGACCTTGTGACCCTGTCATGTCAGCCCTAAAGTCGTATAATGCACGTGACTGTGCGATGGACATGCAGACAGGAGATAGAAAGACTGTCGCCACGACTTGCTTTCAGGGAGGCCTTGTTGGGGCCTGATTTTTATCCCCCACATCTCTGCAGGCAGTTACTGAACATCACATCCCTGTGTGGGAGGGAAGACTTGTCAGGTGTGTTGATGTATTCTCTCAGGCTGATGTTTAATTACATTGTGTTGCAGCTTTCAGCAGATCCTGCAGACCTGTTGGGGTGTTCAGGAGATTTTTTGTCATAGTTGACAAATCACACAATTTTTATGCTTGCTTTTATGCTTGCAGACTAATAGAGGCTTACTACTACTCTGTGACCCACTCCAGCCTGTGTTTTCTGAGTTGGTGCCCATAGACCCTGCTGAATGAATGAGTGGGTGGGACCCGATATTAATGTGGTGGGACCACTGCAAATTCCACCCAGCGATGAATTCCCCATCTCAGAGAGCTCCCACTTGTTTGGTAAGTCTGCATGTCAGGAACCAGCTCACATGAGGATGAAAATAGACTAAAACTCTATGCAGCTAATGCTAATATTAGCAAGCTAACATTTTCACAGTGACATTAACATGACATAACATAGAGATGTCACTGTATAGAGTTTAAATTGTTACCATTTGCTCAAAACACAAATGAGGCTGATGGAATCGATCATTAGTTCTACCAGAATTTGGTCATGTATAAGAAAATGAGGTTTTGATATTATAAAAAGTAAAGAGCAGCCTTCTTAGTCATTTTGCAGCCATGACTAAGAAGATCATAACACAAAGTACACCTACCTAAAATAAGATTTTAAATGTAAAAGAATGTAAAAAAAGCAGGCTGATAGAAATTACTCCACACCTGCCAACAATTCATAGAGGCTACACGCAACTGTTTAGACAGGTTCAGGGTCATCTCACAAACCCAAGCACACCATACAGCAGCAGTCAGCTGGAACCACTGTTCACATCTGAACACCCACAAATTAGCCAGCTACTTGTAATGATGTAAAGAAATGTCACTGTGTGGTTAATAAGTAGCTGGGGAACCTTTGCTCCCCTTGGGATTACTCAAGCAAGTGCCAAGTAGTTCAGTGCCGCATCCGCTGTTCTATAGAAGTCTATAGAAGAAGGATTTACAACAAAAGAAACTAATGGAAGATAATTTTTAATTAGACACAAAAGACGGACTGACAAAAGAGAACTGGACTTTTGGAATCGCAGAGCGAAATTTGTAAATAGTCTGTGTTTGGTCACACAGAAATGGCCATGGTCCAGAAGTCTTCAAGAGGTCAGTGTTAGAAATGCTTTATATATAGTTAGCATATAATAATATTATAAGATTATAGATATTTATATAGATTTGAGCTCCTGACTGTGTTTCAGCATAATCTAGCTATAAGTAATGATTCTAATAGACTCCAACTGGTCTTTAAAAAGATACTCATCACTTGATTGCTATTTCAAAGCTAATGTTATGTCATACACCCGACCTGCTCTCAAAATCAGTAATGATGAAATAATGCTGTGGTCCTTTTCACATTCTCGTATCAGTTTCAAAAGTGCCTACTTGTTTGAAGAGGAGATATATGCCACTCGGAACGACACAGTGTGTTCTGTCCCATCAGATTGTTAATCATTTATGGGTTCATAGTATGTGCTGTGTGCATTGCAGACTACTGCTTCTGCTGGGAAAAACCTGCTCCTTGTTAAATGTGAGGGTTGAAAAATAAAAGTTGGTGTACATGAGACTGCAGTTTCTCTTGCCATCTTACAGCTTAATTCTCTGGTTTTACAGCCTGCAATAATGTTATTCAATAATAATGTCATTCACAGCCACAGTTGGCAACTGTTTGCAGCTAAAAACCTTAGAGACAGAAACTGTTAACAAATAGCTGATTAACACAGAGTGTTTAGCAGCCAAAGAAACACAATTCCAAATGAGCGATAATGTTACTTTATGTCTGCTCAGTGTGTAAATTAGTAACTGGGTTTAATACTGTCCCTTTGTGCATGCTTAAGGAGTGGTCACTTTTACAGGTTTTGTCTCTTGTGAAAAGCTTGTAACTTTGGTATCTAATCATAATTGTGACTTGTTAGAGTTAAAAAGAACAAAGGCGTGGTGGGAGTTTTGAAGCTTTCGTTTTTTCTTGTAAACCATCTTCAGGAGCAGACATGAGGTGTTGAAGAAACAACAGCTAATGTGAATTTACGCCATTTAAAAAAGGCTTTCAGATTTCCCCATGACACCTAGTTTGTTTTCAAAGCTTTCAACTGCATCTTAGGTTGTCAAACCCCTTTACAGACCACTTCCCCTATTCTCTTAGATATTCTGGCAGATCAAGGCAGTCCCCTCCTGCAGGATCCTGACATGTTACCCTTCAACACCTATCCCACCATGCAGTACCCACCCATGGAGCCAATCATGTCTTCAACGCCATACTACTCCAGCCAGAACTACTACCCTCAGTACAATGGGGATGAATGGTACTCACACACAGGGATAATCGAACTGAGGAAAGGGCCCTTGGAGGTTAGCTACGATGCTGAGATTGAGGAGGCGTCTGCTGTGATGCCCGCTGTGTGCAAAAGGACCCGGCACACGCCACAAGCTGGAAGGGTCAAAGGTGAAGAATTGTGTGTTGTGTGTGGAGACAAGGCCTCTGGGTACCACTATAACGCTCTTACCTGTGAAGGATGTAAAGGTGAGATTTGAAATCAGAGGACGGTGATTTTTAATTCTTCTTACATTATTCAGAATTTTTATTACTGTCTTACAAGTCTAGTTAAAATGTGATTAATTTATTATTAAAATGTATATTTGATTTGACAAAATATTGCTGCAACCAGCATTTACTTTTCATGATGGTTACTCTTTATAATAAACAATTTATATTTAACACAACAGTAAAAAAGAAACACAATAACTGTAGCCCAAAATGACATGATCAACTAGTGGATTTATTGAGTAATATTTCAGCTGTGTTTCAAAAACACACCCTGTACAAAAGAGACTTCTGTTAACATGCTGTTTTTTCAAATACATTTGGTAATGTTTTTAATATTTTGTTTATTTAAGCCATTCTTGTTTTGTTTTTTTATTGTTTCAAAGTAAATCCCCAGACATAGTTACAGTATATGGTATATAAGTATATACGTTTGAGTATAACTCAATTTAGAAACATGTAGCAAAAATTGTTTTACTGTCTTTAGCTGTTGATTTTTTGGGGCAGCGCATGGCAAGATTGTTCATATCTGTATTCCTAAAGCATCTGTTAAAGATTACAATACAAATAGGCCTAAAGGTCAGTTAAAACCTTGTTCATTATAAGACGTCAATGTCATGGTATTTGTGCATTGTATTCTTGACTAAGGAGCAGGTATTAAAGGAAGCGAGTCATTATTTGCTCTTGGTAAAAATGGCTTAAGGATTGTTTAATCATACTTAACTCCTACAACTACAAATACTGCTGTCGTATATCGTGGCTTAATACTGTTAAGTCCGTGTTAATTTACACACTAGACAATAAGTCCATGTCATTTTAAAGGTCAGGTTTGAATTTGTCTCTGTTAATTCAGGTTAAACTTATCTTGAACATGTACAGGCTGACTGAAAGAGAATAAAGGATAAATAAGGAAATATTACAGTAAGAGCCTTTTACAACCTTTTTCCATGTAAAATTTAACCACTTGGTGACAGAAGAGTTGTGGTCTTTAGGAGCTCCTCCTCCTCGCTTTGCTGTGATTCCTGTTAAAACACATGGTGAATGGACATGAATGTAATTCCACACTGTGAGGTTGGACAATGCCAGGAGTGTGGCAGCTGGCCTTTCCTGCCATTGGACTGAGGAAAGGCTCAGGTCTACCTGGCACTTCTGCAAAATTGGGTTCATTCTCAGCTTACTGCTGTACAATGCAGGAGCAACCTGAGCTCAGTTACTCTAATGCATGTCATTGTGCTTAATGTTGTATGTCAGAATGTCTAAGAACCGTTCCAAACTATTGTGCGTGTGTGCGTGTGTCTGCGTATGTGAGTGTGTGAGTGTGTGTGTGTATGTGTGTACGTGTCGCTGGATCATTGCCAGCTGGGTTCAGGGGATTCTCTCCGAGACATTATTAGAATAGTGTGTTTCCACTTATGATGTGTGTGATTATGTTTATATTTAGTCCTTGTCAATCATTGAATAGGCATGAGGCATTAATGAGATAATTAATTTATTAATACCCAAAATATTGCTATATTCCATCGTACATTACATGTTCAAAATGTTACAAGTGCAAGTAACTACAAGAGAGATTATGAGGCAAGAACTTAAAATATCAATATAATAATAATATAATAATATAATATGGTTGTATACCATAAAAACCTACAGATCAAATAGAACGAAGAACAATGTAAATCTAGTGGTGTAGAATACAAAGATTGCAATAAATGATAATAAGTATGGTACTTGGAAATTCGACAGGAGTTGAGGAAACGTACTGCATGTGTTTTTCAGGTTTCTTCAGACGCAGCATAACAAAGAACGCCGTGTACAAATGCAAGAGTGGTGGAAACTGTGAGATGGACATGTATATGCGCAGGAAATGCCAGGAGTGCCGGCTTAGAAAGTGCAAAGAAATGGGCATGCTGGCTGAATGTGAGTACATTTCTTCTTAAAAAGAGACCAGTCTGACAGGATGTTTAAATAATTGTTAATGGAAAATGGAAATATATAAATAATGCTTTCCATCATGCCTCAACTCATACTAACTTGGTGCAGCTTCACCAACACACACACACACACACACACACACACACACACACACACACACACACACACACACACACACACACACACACACACACACACACACACACCGTTCCCTCCTTTCAGTAGTATCAAGAGAGGCTGTCACACACTGCCTTTGTAAGCCCTTAATTTTCCATTCTGACAACGGCTGTTGGATTTTACTGGGGATTGAATATCACATAACAGACAACAGAGAGGTCCAGTGTTTGTTGCACTTACAGAAATAGACATGGTCTATTAAATTATTAAATTATTTTGGGGGAAGAATCAATAGTATTTTCAAATACTCAAAAATTCAAAATTCATAATATGAGGATATATATATATATATATATATATATATATATATATATATATATATATATATATATATATATATATACACATATATATACACAGATAGATAGATAGATAGATAGATAGATAGATATATATATTAATTCTCTGGAGTCTTTAGGGGACTATTATTTGTTAGATTTATTAGGAGCTGTCTATTGAAAAGAGCTGGGAAACGGACTGGACTCCTGTTGCTCATAAATAGTGCAGAGAAGGAGTGATGAATATTGCAGGGTGCCGGGTTTTCATGACCACTGACAAGAGCTCAACAAATTAGACCTTATTGGTCACAGTAAACAGATAGAGGTTTTCAAGACTGTTGTATGATCTTTTACTTTACTCTTAACAATCTTCTCTCTAGTATTTCATAAAGAGATATATGTCATTCACTTCACGTTTTAATGTAAAATCCAAAGAAGACATGAAAATATGTAAGAATGACAAGATGTAACATTCATTTGTTGTTAACATTAGACGTTATGAGGCAAAAACAATGAAACGTTGCAATGCAACTAACTTAAAACAAAAAAGTCAACAAATCATTTAAAAGAGCAGAAGGTTCATTGATAAAGCAGGATGTACCATTTTTTTTGTAGTGTATATAAAATATTACTGGAAAAAACATTTAATGGTGCAATGCCAAATTTCCCCAGCGTTTGTATGCAGATTGTTATTTAATACAATATGGAGTCATGATGAATGAAAATGAGCATTTATAACTGCATGTTGTGGCTGCTGAATAAAGCCCTGAGGTGTTTAACACACAAAGTGAAGCCTTTATCACTGCTGCTAGGCCTGCTGACAGAGATCCAGTGTAAATCAAAAAGGCTACGGAAAAACACTAAAACGTCCCCGGAACAGTCGACTGGTAACGAGACTGCAGACAACACAGACAGCAAACACGTCACCTCCACCACCAAACTAACAAAGGTAATCACAACCTCACAACCCTGTCCTGGAAATTTTCCCTTTTTTTTCACCTTTATTTGATATGATTCTCATATAATCTCATAAATTCACTAATTGGGTCAAACATGTCACCACTTAATGTTGTTTTTTTAATGCAGGAAAAAGTTGTCATCACTAAAGATCAGCAGGCTTTTATGAATGTGATTCTAGATGCTTACAACAGACATCAAATTCCACCAGACGTAGCCAAAAAACTGGTATGTTACTCTTTATATTGCTTCAAACTTCAAAATTTTGCAGCTTAGCCTGTCTTTTTACTTTTTTCCCCACAGCTACAAGAGCAGTACAGTGCAGAGGAAAACTTCCTCCTGCTGACAGAGATGGCAACAAGTCAAGTTCAAGTTCTGGTGGAGTTTACAAAACATATTCCAGGTATTATTTCCCAGTGCAGATTCTTTAAATGATACTGCACATACATAAAATGAGTTTTATGTATGTGTTTGTACAATCAAAAAATATGACTTGTCTCTGGCAGGCTTTCTGTCTCTGGATCATGAGGATCAGATCGCTCTTCTGAAGGGTTCAGCTGTGGAAGCCTCGTTTCTGCGCTCTGCTCAGGTTTTTAGCTCAAAGATGCCCAATGGACACACAGAGGTTCTAGAGGAGAGGATACGCAAGAGTGGTGAGTCAACTGAAGTAGTACCCCTCAATTTATGTATTGTACTGAAATTGTAAACATTAAAATTCACTTGTGTGATCTTCTAAAATTTAATCAACCAACATGTAATATTACTGTGCATGCGTAGATTTAAATGTACTGTACGACTGCAGTATACAGACTCCTGATTTATAACCTTCAAGAGTCTTGATCCTGTGCACCACCAGTTGCACCAGGCTGCACCTGCATCATTGTTGGACTCCCACTTGCAGCCAAGTCTAGTCTAATCTTTCATTAATAATTGATCTGCTTGATCTGTGTGATGGAGCTGGGAGACGTGTGCTGACCTGTTGAGCTCTGGCAAGGTGTAGATTACGTCTGCACACACAGCCTCACATGGCACAGTTTTGCACAGCTTCAGGTTTGTGTGGGGGCATGTGCACAGATGAAGTAGACAGTGGAAGCAAGCCTACACACAAGTGGTGTCTGCCATGGGTTTCCCCAAATATAAACTGTTTAACTCCATTTGCACATATATCAAATATATGCATGTGAGGTGTCATCATGTCAACCAGATTGGACAGTTAAACTGACGGCAGCCGTGATGGCAGAAATGTGTGTGCGTCACTGGGTCCCCACAGCACCGCTCTGGTGTGAATGGGGGGGATAAGAGATATTCACTCTAAAGGGCAGTCTGGGAGAAAATGGACGCAAAGCTGTCTGAAGAGACTATTGTTTCTTATCACAACATCAAGAGTGCCATTGTCCACTTCTCCCCCTCTGAGCCTCACTGCCATTTCTGAATGCTTGATGATGTGTCAAACTCTGCTGGTTTGAAGAGCATCAGAAGTATAGGAACAGTTGCCAATGTGCAAAAATTAAATGAATGTAAACATTAACTATTATAAAAGAGCAGTTTGTGATATATCGAATTGTAGTGGTCAACTTTTTTTTGGATAATATTACACATCTACCTCATTCTGATCTAAGGGTCAAAATAGAAAGATCTTTTATTTATTTTTGTTTTTTCTTAGCCCTAATGAATCACATTCATATGGAGATCATTGGGTACAGTTCCTAAACAAACTCAGGACTACTTTCATGTGTCCTTTTTGTCAGTTTTAGCTCTCTATTCATTTCTCTTCTTCCTCTTGTCTCCTCTCCTTTCCCAGTTCACCGCAACCTCACCTTTTACTGATCAAAATACTTTTTCTGCAGGTATATCAGAAGAATTCATGACACCTATGTTCAACTTTTACAAAACCATTGGTGAACTCCACATGGTGGAGGAGGAACAGGCTCTCCTCACAGCCATAACCATCATGACACCAGGTAGCAATAACTTGCTGATGCAAGCAGTTTATAAACAGTTGTAAGATGTTAATCCAAAATCAGTATTAGTCTACCTTGAAAAACTAATGTATTGTTATGGCCCACTGCTAGATCGGCCATATGTGAAGGATCAGCAGGCTGTTGAGAGACTTCAGGAGCCCATGCTAGACGTACTTAGGAAGCTGTGTGCCTTACATCATCCGCATGAGCCACAGTACTTTGCTCGTCTCCTGGGCCGTCTGACAGAGCTGAGAACACTCAACCATTACCACGCAGAGATGCTCACATCCTGGAGAATGAATGACCACAAATTTACCCCACTGCTCTGTGAGATCTGGGATGTGCAATGACACAGCAGGACAAAGAGAAGGAAGTAGTAATGTGGGGATGGTAACATTAACACTTGCAAAACAAAGTCATTGCCCAGCCACAGTGCATATTTATACGTGTGCAAATCCAGAATTAAATCCCTGCACAACCTGTTTGCCTCTGTTTCGCCTGGCCTTGATGCCATTAGTTATGCATTGACTTTGTGAGTGTTTTTTGTGTTTATTCTGCTCAAGGATTTTTTTAAAGCTTACACCATCATCACTGTCTATTTACTTTGTATCTTAGACTTAGGTTCACTCTCACCATTTGAAGTTTTGAACAAAAAGAAAAATGTACAAAGGTTTGGAATGGCCTTGTTCTTTTTACTGTCTACACCATTTGAGCTCAGTGACATCAGTCAGACTAGTACAAACACTGGAACTTAGGCAAAGCAAAGATGGTGCTCTCATGAAATGTAGGGACCAAACATTGTTTCCTTTATTTTTTATTTGTAAAAATATCATAGAAATTGCTACATGCATGTGCTGTAAATAGTTGTTTGGTTAATAAGAAAATTAACAGGCAAAAGGTTTACATTTTAAAATTTTCAAGTTTATTTTCGTTGGTCAGCACAGAAGATACAAGAATTCAGTGAGTACACATATGTGTTGTATATAACATCTGGGAGCTTTGGTTAACAATGTTCTTTGTTCCTCTTTATTCTTTCTGGAACTCTGTCTCAACAAACTAAATAGAAAATAAGTTTGAATTAATAACAAAACTTACTGAATAAAATAATGCCATGAAGCTGTATCTGTGTGTCTTAGCTTTTATATCCACAGATATATTCACAGCATTAATGCTCTGCATTTAAAATGACTGTTACCCCTTTACCATATTTTTCAGTTTCATACTAATAACTAAGAAAATTATAAATTGTAACTGATATTTTAAAGAAAAAAATGTTACAAAGTTTACATATGACATATATATAAAAAATTATAATCTAATTTTTGCATAAACAAATAATATGCTTTTGTGTTTTACAGTAAACTGCACTTTAAGAACAAAAAAAACTATCTTGCATGTTAGTGAGTGTCCATAATTGTATTACAACACCATCTTGTGGAGTAATGTGGCAATTTCCTGGTAAATTGTAACACACTAAATGTAAACACTTAGACTATTCTGACCACAGATTGAATCACCTATAGCTTTTCCAAAAAATTTTGAGGTCCTTTTTTTGAATTTATGCTGTCTTTAAAAAGAAACCATGAAGGTTTGCGACATTTAGTGGTGAGTTCTGTCTGTGTTGGTTGGAGATGTGAGTGATTCTGCTTCCGGATAAACCAGGAAGCCAGAAAAGGTGGTGTACCTGCCTTGGTTGCTATAGACAGCAAAACGCTCATCCTGTTGACTGTAAAGCCAAACACTGTCACCACGATGCAGTGACAGCAGCAAACTCTGACTCTGCATCTCCCGTCTCTTTGATGTGTCCTCATCATACACCATGGCCTGCACCTCACCCTCCCCGGTCATCAGCTTCACAGAAACAGCCTTACGAGGGTGTTTCCCAACGGTGAAGGCAAAGAAGTAAGCCCCTGGGAAGTAGCAGGTGAACTTTCCTGAGGTTTTGTTAAAATGACCTCCAATGTTGACATATTCCACATCAAAGGTCAGAGGTGGCTTAGCCTGAAACCTGTTACTCTGACCCATGAGTGTGGATGTACGAGCCACAGAGAAGGCAGATTGCGGCTTCTCTAGAAGTCTGGTCCAGGGGTTAGCCTGAGGAGCACAGTTTGGGTAAGATAGTCCTGGTGGGGACAGGTGGTTGCTGGTGTAGCTGTTTGGGGATTTGTCAGGATAAATTAGGTAACCAGAGAAGGCGATGTAAGGGCCTGCGTTGCTGTACAAAGCATACTGAGGACTCTGCTGTATAAGCAGTGACACTGTGTCCATTTCCTTCAAACTGATCATCACACTTTGACTTTGAACTTTCCTTCCTTTCTTACGGTAGTCATCGTATGCTATAGCCTGCACCTCCTCCCCATTCTTCACCAGTATAACCGAAAGCATTTTCTTTGGAAACTTCCCCACAGAGTAGGAGAAATAGTAGGCCCCTGGGATGCGACAGCGGAAGTGGCCGGTGTCTGGATTGAAATCCCCTCCGATGTTGACTAACAGCCTGTTGAAGGTCACTGCCCTCTGTTTGCTTCCCACTACACTGTTGGTTCGTGTGACAGAAAAAGCAGAGCGAGGACCTGCCGTCACTGGAGGGGCATGGAGGGGTAAAACTCGATGAGAGTAGGTGATCATGATGAATAAGAACACGGCATAACAACATGTGGTCCTGTGAGCTAAAAAAAGGAAATCAAAGACAAATGACATTTACAGATGACTCATAGATAACTGCAAGTATTAGTGAGTTACAATACTTACTACAATAAGTCGAAGGTCCGTTAGCAGATTAAAGAAAGAATTTGGTGCAGTTTTGAGAAATACTCAATTGCATTTTGCTGAGATTGAGAAGAGAAAATCCAAAGTCATCTCTGTACAATTAACATCTGGTCATCTTAGCTTAGCACATTGACTGACAGCAGGTAAAAACTATTACACATTACACTCGTATATGCATGTATATCCGACTGAGCTTAACTGTAAATGTCTCTACATAAAATGTTTCAAGTTAATAAGTAAGTCTGCCTAAGCCTTGTTTAAATAGATCTTCCTGTACTCGGTGTGATGAGCAGCCCCTATGATGTGGCTGATATGGTCTGTTCTCTCTGTGCACTGAGAGAAGGGACTAGATTAGGTGCTGGTTCATCTGTTCCTGTGTTTTTTCAGCAATGGAAAATTATGAAGTGGAACAGGGCAGAATAGTAAATTACACCACTGCAACTTATAAATGAATTATTACTAATAAGTGTGGAAAAGCTGTAACAAATCACTAGTATTGTTAATAAACCAATGTCAAAAAATATTTTTCAGATTTTTGTGTTCTTCTTTTGTTTATATTTCCGAATTTCTTTCATTCAACCTTGAAACACTGAAAACCATTGGTTTTCTTAAACCTATTTATATAAGAAGCTATACATTTATGTTTGCCCATGTACCGAAATGATGAGTAATTAAGTAAGAGATCACTAAGTGAGTGGAAACCTTGCTCGTTTAAATGCAACAAAGGATCTGAAATTACTGTATAGCCTACAGTTTTGCAACTGGCTGTCTGTAGTTTACATATTTTACACAAAAGAGCACCAAGCAAAGAATCAAGGTTAAGAAAATGACTGAGCTGGAAAATGAATGGTACCCAGAGGCTCTTCAAATAAGCACTAAATGCAATATTTACCTCTCCAGGTATCCAACATAACAGACTCTTATTGAGTTGAATTTTGTAGATAGGATAAACAAGGTCACAGTAGCATTTTCCATATAATTATGACAAAATTTAACACTATAGCGCCAGATGACGTAAATTTTTACTATAGGTTATTCTTCTGCCAACATAGAGCATACATTTGTTATTAGAATACTATACCTGCATACAATTTGCACTAAAGAAATTTATAAAAGTTTAAAACCCACCTGTTGGACAAAGTCGGGGAAGAAATGCCATGCTGTATTCTTGTTCTTCTAGGTTATTCTTCTTAGTTGGCTGCGCTGTCTCCGTACCGGGTTGACACCCAAAGTCAAAGCTTTTGTCCACACATATATCAGGAGGAGGAGCTCCAAAGTCCCTCAAATCTAAAGCTTCTTTTTAGCTGCATCATGCAGTCCTATTGGCCAGTGGAAATGTCTAATTCATGCTTTGTTTTGTCTGAAGCAGGTAGAATGCAATGAAATGCAAAATCTGGGGGTGTCAGAGCTACCTGGGCTTGTAAATAAAGCACTCTTAGATAAATGGGTGAGGGAAACGTGACTAGCCAGACTAAATTAAAGTACGGTTATGTCAGTGGCAGTGTCCTATGCAGTTGTGTCCTACTGCTGGTACTGCAATATAAATCAATTCTAGGTAAGTAGGATTTGATGGTATAAATTAAGAGGAGGATAACTCAACACACCAGCTGTAGGAAAACCAACAAATATTAAAGCAAGCCTCAAAATAAGCATCATAGCAGTGTGAAATACTCCACCAAAGCCATGTACTTCTGTCAATGTTGTTTAAAAATTTTTAATACGTTTCACATCAGTAAACAAAGAAATTATAATAATCAAAGAAACATATTCATAAAACTACTAGTCACATTCAGAAAAAATGTCATTAACAAATTTCTTGAGAAATTGTTCTCTTTGATAA
Organism: Channa argus; assembly: GCF_033026475.1. NCBI lineage: Eukaryota > Metazoa > Chordata > Actinopteri > Anabantiformes > Channidae > Channa > Channa argus. The sequence goes on from NC_090200.1 coordinate 18,174,189, forward strand.
ATGTGTTTTGTCTGTGTTTGCAACCAAACATATGATAATAAATTCCAAATTCTTTATCATTAACAAAAGGCTCTTGTTGTAGTGAAGGAATGCAGGACTGTAACGCATGATTTTAGCGTAGCTGTTGGCACATTTTACGTTGTTTCAGTTTTTTATATTATTCACGTAAAGAAAAGTGATTGTTCATCTGATTATTGCTGTTCTGCTCTGTTCCTCCATCTCGACTCCACTGTCGGGACGCAAAGAACCCGGAAGACAAACACACGTTTGCTGTCAATGCCAACGTCAGGCAGCTAAAAGTCCGCATTTCAGACAAGATGACAGGACTGCCCCGCAGGATCATTAAGGTAATTGTTTCAAACTTCAAACAGCAGCGTGTGTGACTTCTCAGACACGGCTGAGGACTGTGCAGTCACAGCCAAAACTCAGAAGTGCCCGATGATGAGTTTTCCGTGCTAAAGCTAACGGGAGTTAGCTAAAGTAATGGTAACTTCCGTTTCGTTCATGTGCTCAGATACACTGATATACAAGGAGACACAGTGGGTTAAAAACGCAACATCGCTTTGTGACGACAGAGCCTTAAATTGTCTCTGAGCTGGAGTCACATTTTCTGAACATACACGGTCAATATTGTTGTCAACCTGCTGTTAAACAGATACTGGTGCTATTAGGCTAACTATGCTAACACAGGCTAGTTTGTTATTTAGCGTTTATTAATTTTCAAATGGTAAACACTGAAACATCTAAGCTAACGATCTTCTCTAACGTTGCCTTTTATTTAGTGAACACACATTAACTTAATAACTTTTGTTAGGTTCTAAGTAAGATTTCCCTCTATAACAACTCTGTGGGGCAGCGTTGACAAGTGATGTTAGTCAAAAAGGGTTTGGCAGTTTGCTCAGCATATTGGTGTTCAAGAAGCTGCTGAAAGATTTGCATCTCTGGACATAAATTACATGTTGTATAATCACAGGCATAACATTAGCTGAACGTTACACTGTATGTATACACTACACAAGTACATGTTAATATTGTATGATTATGATGATTAATAATTGCATAATTAGTTTGAAAATGTGTGTTCTCAAGTAATGTCTAAATTATATTAATTTTGAAAAGGACGTTTTTCCATTTCATGGAATATATTTTGAATTTGAATTTGATGGCAGCAACACATCTCAAAAAAGTTGGAACGGCGCAACAAAAAGCTGGAAAAGTAATTGCTGCAAATTTAAAAAAAAAACCCTAATAGTGGAGCATTTGACAACTAATTAGGTTAGGTCAGTAACATGACCTAAGGGTATAAACAGAGCATTTCAGAGATGCAGAGCCTCTCAAATGTAAAGATGGGCAGAGGTTCACCAACCTGAGACAAACTGCATCTAAAAATAGTGAGACAATTTCAGAAAAAAGTTACTCAATATAAAATTGTGAAGAGATTGAAGATCCCACCATTTACAATATATAATATCATCAAAAGATACAGAGCATCAGAAAGTATCTCTGTGCGCAAGGGACAAGGCAGAAAGTTAAACCTGGATGCATGTGATCTTCGGGCGCTCAGGTGGCTGTGCATTAAAAACAGGCATGTTTTCTCTACTGGACATCACTGCATGGGTTCAGGAACACTTACATAAATGACTTTCTGTGAATACAGTTCACTGTTTAATCCACAAATTTTAGTTAAAGCTGTATCATCCAAAGAATAAGCCATATGTGAACATGATATAGGAACGCTGCCCTGTTATCTGGGCCAAAGCACATTTAAAATGGTCTGAGGCAAAATGGAAAACTGTTCAGTGGTCAGATGAATAAAAATTCTTTTTGGAAACCATGGACGCTGTGTGTCCTGCAGACTGAAAAGGAGAGGGACCATCCAACTTATTATCAGCAGACAGTTGGGTCCGTGCAGTTGGTATGGGTGCATTAGTGCCAATGGTGTGGGCAGCTTACACATATGGAAAGACCCCATCAATGCTGAAAAGTACATTGAGATTTTAGAGCAACATATGACAACGTCTCTTTTAGGGAAGGCCTTGCATATTTCAGAAAGACAATGCTAAACCACATACTGCATCCACCACAACAGCATGGCTTCGCAGGAGAAGAGTCCGGGTGCTGAACTGGCCTGCCTGCAGTCCAGACCTTTCACCAATAGAAAACATTTGGTGAATCATAGGAAAGAAAATCTGGCAACAAAAGCCCAGAACTGTGGAGCAGCTAGAATCCTGCATCAGACAAGAATGGGATGACATTCCTCTCCTAAACTCCCGCAACTGGTCTCCTCAAGTTCCAGATTTACACACAGTTGAAAAGAGGGTATGATAGAAGAGGGTATGTTACGCAATGATAAACTTCACTCTGTTTCAACTTTTGTGTGTTGCTGCCATCAAATTCAAAATGAACTAATAATTTCCATGAAATGATAAACTATCTCAGTTTCAACATCTGAAATGGTGTTTATGTTCTATTGTGAATAAAATATGGGTTGATGAGATTTGCAAATCATTGCATTCTGTTTTTATTTATGTTTTAAACATCGTCCCAACTTTTTTTTGAATTGGGGTTGTAAAGGTTTTCTTCATTCTCTGACAGCTTTGATAATACCATTTAATTTATGAAAAACACTCTTTTCTTTCTTGGGCCTGATTAAAACGGACTAATTTTCTGCAAGAAAACCACTCAGTTGAATTGAAACTTTTTATTTGCACAATATTGTATGTATTAGATAAATCATACTGGACTCATACAACTTTATTTAAGTTTATTAGCAAGTCACATATTAATTAATTGTGTTTAAGATTTATTAAAAACATTTAATAAAAAGGTAAATGGTGTTTAAGACAAGTAGCACGGATCGGTAAGTAAGCATAGCACGGGTAGCATCGGTGGGAAAAGGTGAGTGGGTCTAGGCTTAAAACCTTCCTCTTTGATAAAGCTTATAGTTAGTTAAAGTTGCTATAGGCTTAGACTGCTCAGTCCCAATGCACTGAGCTCCTTTCCTTCTCTTGTCCCTGTCTTCTCTCCTTTCACCCCACATTTGTCACCACTGTGTGACATTAACTTTGTGTCTTTGTTCTCTCGTAGTTGTCTTTCTCCTTCTCTGTCTCCCTCTCTCTGTCCCTTTCTGCAGGTGTCCCTGACTTTGGAACTGTGTGTTTTCCAGTGCGCAGCTAGTCCTACCAACCTGCCTGATGTTTTTTTTGTTGCTGGTTCTGCTCTAGGTTTCTTTCGTTAAAGGGAGTTTTTCCTCTCCGGTGTTGCCTAGGACTTGCTCAAGGGGGAATTGTTGGGTTTTTCTCTATACATCTTTATAGTCTTGATTTCATTCTGTAAAGTGCCTTGAGATTATTTTGTTGTGACTTGCCGCTATACAAGTTGAATTCAAAATGGAATTGAATTGGGAACTTACTTAGTACACTGAGCCTATGAGCTTTCAGAGCGTGTGACTGGGACTGGGAGCCCCTCTCATGTCTGTGTTTTTACTGCATTGTTTTGTCTGTGGGTTATCTAAAACATTTCAGGAATCTCTCTCCCGTTTGCATTTAGGAAAAGAGTGTCAAAAACAAGAGCAGTGGCTTTTGGCATGCTTTGTTTGATGCTATTTCTTCAGTGCATTTTTTGTTGTAGACAAATACAGATGATATTATTTTTTCAGGTTCTGTTTGGCAGGGATGTGTATATTATACAAGGCTTTCCAATGAAAAAATAGCAGTATAATCTCTTCTATTGTTTTCACAAATACAAAACGTAGAGTGAGGAGTTGATGTTAATATAACGGCCTGAGAAAAATATCCCTGAGCTGTGTCGCTGATGTTTCGTCTTGCATAGCACAAGCCATATCAGATACCTGATTCTGAAGGTCACTTGGCATGTCTTAAATCATGACTGTTTTGATTTTCAATTATTTGCTTGATTAGTGATGATACTCTTTTTTTAAAAATGTATTTTAATGAAAATAGTCATTGCAGCCCTGTAAAGATCAGTTACCACATTTGAGATACTATTACGTTAGTGATGGCACAGTTGATGCTGCTTTTCCTAATAGCAATTCCCTCTGATATTAATAAAGTGGTTTAAATCCTTGAATCTGTTCTACATCCTCTTTAGAGTCAGACAAATGTTTGAAGTTTGTCACCTTGGGCAGCTGTATCTCTGGACTTGCCTGTTTGTGCTGTTGTTTTGTATTGTTGTGTCTATATGTCAGAACAGGGCCTTATGGTCCTTTGGTGACATTGGAGGTGTTTTTCTCACCAAGTTGTTCGATGTGTTTCTTTTTCTATACCAGGAAACTCAGCGTTTGATTGCAGAACCTGTCCCAGGCATCATGGCAAAGCCAGATGAAGGCAACGCCCGCTACTTTCACGTGGTTATTGCCGGACCTCAGGACTCACCTTTTGAGGGGGGCACATTTAAGCTTGAACTCTTTTTACCAGAGGAATATCCCATGGCAGCTCCCAAAGTACGCTTCATGACCAAAATATATCATCCCAATGTAGACAAGTTGGGAAGAATATGTCTAGATATTTTGAAAGGTAATTCATTACACTCTAATGTCACAGTTATTGTTTGAGCTCTGTTTTCTTCTTTATCAGTTACTTTTGATGTTTTCGGTCTTTGGTCTGTTGAGTTAGGCTTGTTACTGTAGGAAGTCCTGTGTTTATTGTGTCTTGGCAAGTGAATGAAGTGTGGGATTTGCCAATTTTTTTCTGCCCAAAAGATCAAAAGCCTCTTATGTTACATTTATGACCCCTGCCTGGAGCTTTGTGCCTCAATTGGAGTGTATCACCACTGTCTCTTCACTGCCCGTGCAGCTTAAAATAGATTAGACATTGTTTTATTAGACACCATTGCTGTGCTTCTTTACTGTTTTGTATTCCACCTTAAGTGTCTCACTCCCTATTGTCCCAGTGCTTTGTCTCCACTTTAGTTTTAATAATTCCTCTTCTTTTTATGTTTTTTAGATAAATGGTCACCAGCTCTGCAGATTCGCACAGTGCTGCTATCAATCCAGGCGTTACTAAGTGCACCTAACCCTGATGATCCCCTAGCTAATGACGTTGCAGAGAAGTGGAAGTCCAGTGAAGCTGAAGCCATAGAAACCGGTAAGTCCTGTAAGGGTTACTTACACTTCACATCCAGCTCTTTTCTAGTTAACCACATACTTTTTTATATTGTTCTTCTGAGTTCTCTTAAAACATTCTCACTTTGTGATTTGATACATGGGTTTGAAAGAGATGTAATATATTGAGGTTTGTGTGACTTGGATTAAGTAGACAGTGAAATTAGGATTTATGATTTGTAGGTCAAATATAGTAAGGACAGTTTCTGCAGGTGACATGGCATGTGTGTTTCAAAATTAAACTTGGTGGACAACCTTTTTATGGTAATTGTGGATTTTTGCTTGTTTATTTCCTTTTTTTTCACTCTACAGCCAAGTCATGGACCAGGCTTTATGCTGGAAATAAAAATGAAGTGTAGAGCAGCCTTACAAATGGAGATGCACGTGGAAGTCAGATGTGGACACAACTTGTCATGTTTTGCCAAGGCCTCTTCCTGCTTGATTTGCATTTAAAGGACACAGTCCATTAAATAACTAAACAGATTTAAGTGGTGATTAAAATGCACTCTAGTAAAGAAACGACTTGTATTTGTTCTAACTCACTACCATTTAAATGCATGGGGAGAGGTTTCCGCTCTACTCACCTGGCTTTATTTGTCCATTGATTTTGCTGCTTGAAGTAGTGCGACTCATATTTTTGGGGGGAGGGCAGTTGTGTGTCTTGAACAGGTGAGGAGCAGACACTGGCTAGATGTAGTAGTCATTCTATATATATTTTTAACTTGATTTTCTTGTTGCTATTTGTTTATTAAAAGCAACTAACTACTACCCGGCCGCTCTACGTAGACACCCACCTGCAGACGGACCAGAGTTCTGTTCTGCGTGGTGGAGCCGCACACATCAGCAATCATAGCCATGTGTCTACATTAAGTCACATTTGGCTTTATTAAATACAAAATTATGAGGAAAAAAACAAACTGAGGCTGCTACATCAATTTTGAACCACTATGTATGCAGACTTAGATGTACTGTAGGTTTGGGGATGGAGTGAGAATGTAGAGGGTGGGCTGGACATTGTGAACCTTCCCCTAGTTTTATCACACAGTGTACGTAAGACTCGGAGGTTTACTTCTTTAAGTGGCATTTATATCACCAAGCAAACATTGTATTCAAAATGTCTGTAGTTTGATAATGTGAGTAGGGTTGGTATGTTTATGGACGGACCTGTGTGAGGTAAAATTCTTGGTTATGGGATTATAAATCAGTGAGTCAATGAAGGATTTGACTATCGACTGTCACGATGGGTCTTTGACTGAAATGTCTGTATTCATTTCGCTGTTTGTAAATGAATTTTTTCTGTTCGTCAGAGGTTGAAATGTTTTTCTGCTATCACAATGTTATGAAACGTTTCACCTTCATACTTTTATGTTTTGTAAATAAAATATGTTGATTAATAAAAAGCTACCTGGGTTATTTTCTTGATGAGCCTCATTAAAGTTGTGACAAATACCGCTGCTAGTAGTTGTCGATGTTTCAATAGTAATAGTGGGCTTAAGAAATACTCTGGTGTAAAGGAACTCTTGTTAAAGTCTTCCCTTTGAAATTCACTCAAATGCAGCAGCATTAGAAAATCCACATCAACAGTGTACTGTATACTCCAATAATGGATTATTATGTGTTAAAGTTAAGCGCTGTGTGCATAACCATTGTGGTACTGCAAGGCTCCACTTTACCCCAATAATTTATTTTTTTTTTTTAAGGAAAATTTATTCTATAGTGTGTAAATTACTTAATTGACCAAAACAATTGTTCACACATTGTACATATTGAATACTGTAATTAAGACCATCAGCATTTTCTCCCTTGGGGTACTCAAAGTTACTGTTAGTAAAGTGACTTAAATATTATTTATCTCTGGAGAGGCTGGTATGCAGTAGACTGCTTTTGGTCTGGGGCAGTTTTATCACCTCTGTCAAGACCTTTAAAATGATCCATAATAGACTTTAATAATATTTCCCAAATATTATTAAAGTTCATATTTGTTATTGTTGCTGTGAGACATTGATAATCATTAATGTGCCCTGATTTTGGACCCACTTTAAGGTAAATACACAACAAATCACACCTTTGAAAGGTCTGCCCTTTTATGGACTGCCCTCATCCACTAGAGGGAGGACATGAGCTTTGTAACTTTTATACTAACAAGTACATAACAGAATTCATTATAATATAACATGGAAATGTGGTCATTACCCCCGTCACTGCGCTGCAAGTGGCGTCAAACATGCTCCTTTTGTTTAATTAATCTAAAGAGCTCCATGACTCCTTTAAGGACAGTAGGAGATTGGGCTATCAATCGATGGTCAGTAAATTTATTGACGCAGCTATATGAGCTTAATTATTAAGTTTAGAACACTTTGTACAATGTAACTTCACATGTCGGACAAATGTAAATAAATGCAAATATAACTATTATAAAAGTAGGCTATAGTTTATTTTATTCTTCAGTTTTTCTTGGAGGGAGGGTGCTGTTTTTATGTCTTTTTCAGTGTGATAATTATTGATTAATTTGAACACATGTAATTGGAGCTTTACGTATGTTTAAAGGGGGGGGGGGTAATGATGTTAAGATGGGTATAGCCCACTGATAGGCTAAATACGGAATGGAGGGTGTATAAAACAATTGATAATATAATATACTAAAGAGGAGATAGGCGCACAAGCATATCTTCAGAGCACCATGGGAAAGTGTTGAGAAGCTCAGGAGCAGAACTTGAAAGCAGCATTTTGCTCAGTCTGACAGAGGCATCACTCACACACGCTGAGATGACGGTCTGTCTGCCAGCAGCTGTATGAAGGAAGCAGGTCCATGTTTGGCTCAGGAATTGACTTGCTCACGGTGATGGTGAACCTGACGCGGAAGCTTGTGGCGGAGCTCACAGGTCAGCTGGTGGCTTCAGCTCTCCGACCAAACAACAAGTGAGTGAGTGCGTTGGATCGTGCGTGTTGACAGCGGCGCTACATCACCGTGGTGGGTACAGTATAGGGCCAGAGACAGTCTGCCATTGTCTCATAGCGCAGCGATGAATGAAGCGAGTGCACATGTTTAGTTGCGTCCATCTGAAGAGGCTGAAGTTGGGAAAATTGCGGGGGTGCGCTGCCCCTGCTCCTTCCACCACTTTCTCGGACATCCGAGGCCACTTTACTCTCTTCAGCGTCTAGTTGAATCTAGATCTCCTGTTTTCCCCCATTTTTTTTTTGACATCTGCTGGTCCTTGACTTTTGGGGATATATTTATGATGAAGTTTAAACCCAACCAGACCCGGACGTACGACGGAGAGGGGTTCAAAAGAAGAGCGGCGTGTCTGTGTTTCCGAAACGAACAAGAAGACGAGGTGAGAAGTGGCGGTGTTTAAACAGTTTGCAGTGGTGCTCACTGACGTGAAGACATTTACCAACAGGCTTTAGTTTGTGGCACAGCCCCAGTTTATGCACCGTTTTATCTGTTTTATCATGTTAACAGGTTGTCACACACCGTAAAACAGCCCGAGTTCCAGTTTTGTACTGGACCCAGAGTGCGTTCACGTGTCTGATGTCGATAATTGAGCTGTTTGGCAAAAGTGCTGCATAACTTGGCCGAAGGACCAAGTATTTGACCTGTTAAACAACATGAGGCCTTAAATGCTGGCACCCAGTATAAGCCAACAGCCAGCAGGCAACCTGTCATTTTCATTTCCTGTCCAGAAGTGAATTCAGATAACTCAAAATTCAAAAAGACAAGGCTTCCTCTTTGTGCCCACACTGCTGGCTTATCTATTGTCAGTGACAGTCCTGCACACTCAAGAATTTAATGAATGACATTTCTTTAACTGCACATGCATTACATTGGTGTATACTGCATGCCTCTCATGGACACTGTTTAACTTTTCCCTGCTTAGCACCTGTCATCATAACATCCTGCATTTGCATTCACTCACATACACCACCATGGGCTAATGTGATAATTATACAGGACAATTTCCATATCTGAACATGCTGCTGGACGACCATGGAGCTACTGCACCTTGTCGCTGCTACATTTTATCTAGTATGCAACTGTCTATTCCTGGTTATAAACTGTAATATGATTGCACTGGAATGCTGGAGTATCTGTCCTTTTAATTCACATTCAGTCTGGATGTAATCATAAGTTGCATAGGCAGGATGACGTCCACTCAATAAAGTCCCACTGTTACTCAAAAATGGTTACCTTAAATTGTAGCAGGGATTTCTAAAGCTGAATATGACTTGTTATAACGTTACCTTGTATAATAATGTCAGATGTAACATGCCTAATGAGAAAAATTCTAAATAGGAATACTGTATTGACATTATAAACTAACAGGTCTGATTATGTTCCTCATAGCACTCACACTTCAGCCTTTTCGATATTAGAAGGAGATAAATATGTGAAGAACAAAACCATTTTCTAAAACCTACACAATGCTGGTTTAATTTGATGATGATGAACATAAGGGGACTTTTAGCAGTAATTAGGACTGAGTAAGTGATTTAAAGAGGGCAGCGGGTCTCCTGTATCAGAACATGTCTCCCTAGTGATGGCAGCCCATCTCAGAACCACATGTGATAGAGGGGAGTTGGTGGATGGGGGGGTGGGGCTCAGTGTTACTCAGTGTGCTAAACACCAAGTGACCTATCAGCTGCAATTTATAGCAACAAGGTGCAGGCACATGCTGTCCCCTGAGAGATTGGCCTGCTCCCCATGCCCCCAGCCTGTCCCCCCCTCACTTTTGTCTCTTTGCTGCTTTTCAACATGGTTTCTCTATATTCCCTGTTTGTAATGAGAGATGCTAAAACTCGCTTTGATTCTGGTTGATTCTGATTCTGGAGGATGATCTAAACTCTTGTGATCTAAAATCCAATGCTCTGTTGACCTTGTAATTCAAGATCAGTGTCTTTGCTTCTGTGGCATGTGTCACACTTCATGTGGTAAATTATCCATCCAGTCTGCATAACTGATTTACAGTCACTTCCTCAACATGTCATCTGGAGTCCAGAAATACTACAGGCCTGTCAAAAATGCTGGACTTGATGACTTCATATTATTTGTAGTAAAAAAAAAAGTATTATCTGTTTATTTTCACTCTTCAATCAAAGAGAAACAGTAATTGGGTTTTTATTGTATGTTACCTTTAATCTCATTTTCATCATTCTTCAATGGCAGACCGGCTCACAAAGTGCTGTGAGCAATTTTGCTGTAAATAAGAATCATATCTCCAATTAATCAGTGAGTATATAATGCAACTTAGTACAAAAAAAAAAAAGAATTGCAATTAGGTGTTGAATACCTTGCAATGGATGTGGATGTGTCTGATCTGTGCCACCTCTTACTGAGGTGTGTGGTGACTGCGCCGGGGGGTCACTAACCTCCTCTGCTAAGCTCTTGTTCATACAGAAAGGCGACTGCTGATCCTGTGTTTTTTGAAAAGGCTTTGGGCCGTGAGTGTGTGGCTGTGAGTAGCCACGTACGTGTGGGTGCCTACGTGTTTCACATGGCGTTTGTGTAAAATTGCGCATGCATGTGTGCTCCGTGTGCATTTGTGTCAATGAGATGCAGCCAGTGTTTCTACAGTTGTCAGGGCCCTGCACAGATAGTTGATGGGGCAGAGCCCCAAATGAGACTTCTGCAGCTATTATTTTCCACTTAGTTGTCATTCATCGATAGCACATAACACAAACTCAGTACTCAAGTAAAAAAACACTCCACTACAAAACTAAAATGCATTTTCATATAACCATCTTATTTACAATTTTGTAATTAGAATTTTAACCACAGACTAATTTTCAGCTGTAAAACTACAAACAGTAGTATAGTGAACTAGATTGTGAAATGTTCTGACTCTGCAGGTTCAGTTAGCTACTGCACATTCAGGCCATGAAGTATATCACATAATATCAAAATCACTTTGTAGCGTGACTTGATACAAAAATATTGACTGAGTTGACAATGTAAAAAAAGTCATATAATCTCCCAAAAGTTTTATAAATGCAGAAGCAGAGACAGAGTTTCGTCAAGCATACATGCATTTACTGACACCTAGTACCAATCCAGTGGGTGAAAGAGCCAACAGGAGCTTTTCATGAGTTTTAAGTTACTGTTTTACAGTGTGATAACTGTTGTTGATGACTGGATAAGCTCAAGTAACAGTGACACTGTGAAAATAATGTTTGAGTGAAGGTCCTAGTGAGTCCTGAGATTTCTTGTTGGTTTTACCTTACTGTGGACTCAGTGACAGGCTGAAATACAGCCAGGGGTCATTTAGTATTAAGTTCTACTTATTACCACTGTTTTCTGTGCAATTAAAACCATAGACCAAGATGTGCATCACAATTTTGCCATGCTCCAAGTGTTCAGTCTCAGCGGGAATGCAGACACATCTCCATGTTGGGAAACCAGGTTCTGGAGCAGTTGTGTTGGTTTTGGTGTCAGGTATGAAACAAGTCAATTTGTTGGAGCTAATTATAAAAGAAATTTTGCTGCCTAGAGGGTCGTGCTAGGGGTTTGGGTCTGTTTGTAATGTCAAATGGAAGGTAGAATTCCAAAAGCATTCACATGTGAATTTAGCATGTTGCCAAACAGGGTTTAACAGTGCCACTGTGCTGAAGAAAGACCAAACTTCATGTGTTTAGCATCAATGAAACATAGTGTGTAACTCTTCCATATTCGACTGCTGATTTAGTCATAGCTCCTGCTCAAACTGATGGAAAAAGAAACTAGGTCACCGCAATGATACTTGTGGGACTGTTTCAGATGTTTTAATATTGTTTTCTGTTGTATTCAATTTTGCTTGTCAAAACTGTTTTGTGCTATTTTAAAAGTCACCAAAAATATGGGTTTTATTGTGCCTGTGTGTAGTCCCATCTTAAACCGGTTGGGCTGTTGTGTTGTGTAGGCAAATAAAATGATATAAGATCTGTTACGTACACATATTAGGTCTGAAATCTAAGACTGGTAACTCACTTTCAATTATTTTAATTATTTGGCAAGAGTGTGACATGCACAACACACCAATTCCAACTCATGATGCATTAAGTAAATAAAGTGAATGACAGCATGTGGGTGGTCAGAGACACATCCTACTGAATGAATAGCACCACATCCTTCAGCCACCAGACACCTATAGTGATCATGGGCTCTAAAGTTGGGCATACCACTGGCATGTTTTTGGCGCTCTGAACTCAGCCGAGATCTGATCACGGCCTTTTTCTTTGGCAGGTGCTGCTAGTGAGCAGTAGTCGACATCCAGACCAATGGATTGTGCCAGGAGGAGGAATGGAGCCTGAGGAGGAGCCCTGTGGGGCTGCTGTCAGGGAGGTGTATGAAGAGGTGAGCTCTTTGTTCATACCCACACAAAGGGGCAAACTCTGTGTGTTCATTGTTCACATTTTATGGTTGGCACTGTTTTTAAAGACGGCCAATAAAACAATGTAATGTCCATAGTGGTGATTTAACATGCTTAATTACAAAGACCTCTGTTCCACTATACTATAACTAACTATAAGATTCAGCTGATCAACAGGGTTGATTTTACAATCTTTGTTGTCGTCGTAAACTTGTCTTTGTCAAATAAGAGACCAGGATAAACAAAGGCAAACATGGACAATGCAATGGTCTCTGGTGTGTAAGCTGACTCTTTAAGACTCAGACGCTGGAATTTCCCTTTAACGCTGAAGAAATCAGAAAAAAAAGTTTCTAAAATCCCACCTCAGAACTGCATTGCCACATGATGAGAACTTTAGCACAGGTGTGAAGAATTCACTGTGGGTTATAATGGAGTTAAACTCTGCAAAACCGCTGGTATGACCCTTAAGCATACACAACAGAAGTTAAGTTGCACAAACATGTCATGTCTCATTATATAAGGTGGTTTTTGCACATTGAGAAAATAATTTATGCACATATTATAATCATTTTCATTGGCATGATGTGCAGACAAAAAATGGTGATTATCACTTTCAGCAATTCTTGGCTGTTAGCGTCGTTGATGTTCACAGTATGTGATGCTTCCAATGCTTTAGGAGCCAGATCCAGATAGAAAGAACGGTTCAAAATATTTGGCAGCAGTGCATGAATGGCCACTTAATTGTTCTGTGGTTTAGTAAAAGGGAGTTGCTGGTAGCCGGCCAGAGTGTTGCAGTCAGTGTGAGCCTCTGCCTTGGATACTAGTGTGCTGACAGCTTTGAAGTATGGCACTGACGCCTGGGTTTCCAGTTACCCACATAGTGCTTTTCAGACCAAACATGTACCTGAATATAGATGTTGCAAACTGTGGTGAGCTAACGATTTAAACAAAATTATTGGATAAATCAACCAACACCAACACTATACATATGTGAGAAGTTAATTTGTTCAAAAAACTAGGAAAATATTATTACAAATACGACCATAAGAGTGACTGATGTTTTCTGGATTTCAGATAACACCTTAATCTCAATTCTATACCACATATTCATTTTAAGTATGTTTTTAGTTTGTAGGTTTTTCACACTGGACGGGTGAGAGTATGTTGAGTGGTCAAAAAAAACCAAAAAACAGTATGTACAAAATAAAGTTTATTTCAAATATAGTTTTATCATGCAAGATCTTTAGAAAACAATTAGTATTCAAAAAATATTTGTCTTTGTAAAGTTTAATGTTCCATTACACTCTAAAGCTGTCTGATTGATGTCTAATGGTGGATGTATGCTATCCTGTTCATTTCTTTCTGTACACACAGGATACAGGCCATACTGCATACAATATAATGCAATGTATGTATTTTTGACACAGCAGTTGTCTGTTGTTGGGTGCCAGATGTCCTAACTGATCCTGACAGCTCTGATAAGAGGGGCCGAGTCTCAAATGTGCCATACAGCAAGTTTCAGAAGTGCTAAACTAAGCCATGAGCTCCTTGAATACTTCTACCAGCCATCAAATGTTGATTATACATTCCATCAGTATCTGCTGACGAAGTAGGCAGCTTGTTCAGCAGGCTCCCATGCTGAACAAGCTGCCTACTTCATTTGCACACTAGATTGTTATGTGTCACAGAGAACATATTCAGTGAGTCTTAATATTTTTCTTGCTATACATGCAGGCTGGTGTGAAGGGAAAGCTTGGCAGACTACTGGGGATTTTTGAGGTAAGCTTGTGAGATCGTTGTAACAGAAATGAAAATTATAATAAATTCTCAGATGGTATATAATACATAATGTCACTCTTTGTAATACCCTGTGTAAACTTACTGTAGCTGGTAACTCTGCTATGGTGCCTAGAATGCCTTCAAACCGAACAGTTAATCGCAGTTTACACATCTCTTTATATACTACATGTATTTCATGGATACTTTTTAAACTCTAATATGCATTATCTTTATTTAAACCTTACAGCAAAATCAGGACAGAAAGCACAGGACATATGTCTACATTCTTATAGTGACGGAGATGCTGGAAGACTGGGAGGACTCTGTTAACATTGGTATGCCTCCATGTTTAAGTCTTACTTTGTCATATTACCAAAATTTTGCATCAAGTAAGTTGATTAGGTAGGAGTTGTTTTTTTTTTTAACTCAAAGACACATGAGTTGAGATGCACCTTTTCTCCCCCTTTAAAGAAATAATAAACTACTCTCAAACTACAGTACAGCATAGAGGAAATTAAAGATCAGGATTTCTTGTATACCAAATAAAGTTTCTGTTTACATTTGATGTTTCTAATCAAAGCACACTATGTTGATTGTTAAGCACCATTGATGTCTAGGAGACATGTTGACTGTATATCCTTCTTAAAAAACACTTCCATTTTTGTAATAGTAAAATTTGCATGTTTCCCATGTTTCAGTTTTCCTCTTCCTGGCCCTTGTTGGTGCATTGTTACTCTTTGTGTGTTACAGGCACCAGCCGCCAATCAACATAATAGCATAAAACAGGTGGCAGAAATGTTTATGTTGCAGCATGCTCGTTCTTTGTATCCTCTTGAGAAGATACAAATCAAATAGACCCACAAATGTCTCCTTGGTGATAACAGTAACAAAAAACTCCACACACTTTAAAGACTTTTAGGGCAATTTATGCATAAATCATGTTTTTACACTGCTTACAGTATTTCTGTGCAAAATGACATGTTGTATATTCTAACATATTTGGTTGTTGGATAGTAATAACATTTATAGATCACAGGTCAGACTATTAAATCATCTATAGAAATTAGTAACTAATTAAATATAACTAATTAACAAAAATGCCGATCTCAATACAATGAAAACATAGAGAAATATTTGTAAGCTTAACTTTGCAAAGAAGAGTCTGCGACATGTACTCACCACTTGAGGTATTGTACGTGCACTTTTAAAAGAAGATAAACAAAAATGTAACAACTGTTTGTCTTCCTCCTGTGAACAAGAGTTTGTAGATAAGTACTTATTAACTAACACTGCACATATGATCCTTATGTTTTACTATGTTAACCACAAATACTAGAAGCATAGCTAGTCCAATGCTATAAAAAGAACAGAAAAATAACATGGTACTATTGTGATACCTGAGTATCTCATATTTTAAGCAAAACAGTCTCTAGTTCCAGCTCCAAATATGAAGATATTTAAATGTTTCACTTTAGGCTTGAGGTGAAAAGATAAAAAAGATCAAAAAGAATAAATAAAAGAATGATTGAAAAAATAGCTTCTAAATAATAAATAATAATAATTTTAACTCCTCAAATCTACAATTTTCCCATTGCCCATTTTTTGCTACATATTATACTCATAATGTGAATTAGGTAAAAGCATGTAGTGAAGTTTTGCCAAAAATAATTATTACAATTTGTTTCAAATGTGTTTTACATTTTAAATGTAATGCTTCTCAGGCAAATCCAAATGTAAATTGTTTTAACTGGCCTTGAAATAAGTAGGTGCGATCATTCACTCCCTTTACCCACAGAAACAGAGTTTAGCCTGTACACAAGAGGGAGGAATGTTTGCTCTGCCCAGTTGTTTTCCAGTTATCACTCACCAGGGCCCCCTCCCCACTTGTCCTCTCCTGCCCTGTGTGAGGGCTGTGACTGAGCAGAAAAGGTTCGGCACTGCTTGTCTAATTTTTCTCCCCCCACCCTGCTAAGAAGCTAGTGATGGGTGTCAACATAAAGTGGGTGAATCCTCCCTCTCACACTACCCTCTGATAATAACAGGCCATGCCGAGTTCCTTTAGCTGTGAAATTGTATTGTGGGGGGTGATATGTTTGAATAAAGTATAAATAACACCCAGCTGATAGTTTACTGGACAGACTGCTTTTATAGAAGTTTTTTTTTAGGTTTGCTAACATGAAGACTTCATAAACACTAACTGAAATAGGTCAGGAATGTCCATTTCCACTCTGGCTTTAGTGCAGCAACATGTGCTGCAGTTTATTCTTAAACATGTTGTGTAATATTGGGGTTTACAATCTAAGTCAGGCATACAGTAGCACTGCTGAAGAGATTGAGTGAAGAATATTAGCAGCTGTGGCAATTTTAATTGTCTGTCAATTTAATTAAAATGACTTCCCCTGTCCCCAAAAACAAATCCAAACCTGCACTAAACTACATGTGAAAAAAGGAAAAAAGTCAAAAGACAGGAGCAAAACAAGAATAGCTTGATAATGAGGCAAGCTTTGGCACCATGTTGACACATTAAACAACAGTCCAACTGATATAGCCAAGAAAGTCACAACCAATATCATATCAGATGCAAAGGCACCTCAATACACCTAAAAGAATTACAACCAAAAACTGAAAAGCTATGAAGCTTAAGAAATGGCATCTAGTAGGGCTGCGTATTCCTATAGTATTTGTAAAGGGAAATGATAGCGACAATACAATCTTAAATATGCTTTTACACTGAGGCTAACTGAGCAGAAACATGCAAGGGTAAAATATTCTATTTACATATTATGCATTATACATTACATTCCTCATCTGGGTTGATGACAGCAGGATTAAAGGCAGACTCAAATACTTTTACACTCAAGGTCACAAGTTCAGTTCCAACAATGGCCAAGTCATTCATCATCAACAATGAACTGAGCGCAACGACAAACCTTTACCTGTTAACCACTGTAATTCATGTAGGACAAACCTGCTCTTGTCCTTTTTCATTGCAGGAAGGAAGAGGAAGTGGTTTATGGTTGATGAAGCAATCAGGATTCTGCAGAGCCACAAGCCTGTCCACGCAGAGTACCTCCGCAGACTCACAAACACCTGTAACCCCACCTGCAGTCCGCTGTGTAACACTAGTAACTGCCATCCTCCGAGCTCCCAAGTGACAGACAACAACTCCTCTCACTGTGTCGTTTGCTCTATGCAGGGTTCAGATCTAGTCAACATCACCAGCAGCAAGCAGTTTATCAGAGAGGACACAAGGATGGACGCATGATCTAAATAAGACTTAATGATGCAGCTGATTAATATGAAAAGTAAGGACTTATTGAAGTTGTTTTAAACCCTTTCTGAAGTGGTCTTGAAGTGCCAAAATATTTAAGGTTTCATATGTGTATTGCTTACCAACAATCATCAACTAAAATATCACAAAACACTGATGTCACCTCACCGTGGCTTGATTGTCCTGAGGTACAGTATATATCTTAAACAAAGTGAACAACATTGCACTTTTTGCAACTAAATTACCATACACAAAGTACAATCCTCAACAGTGAAACCAGCCACGACAGTAAAATGGAGACTTAAATAGTCCTGCCTCGTTTATTTGTACATATAGTTGATGTCAGATTTACTGTTACATTGCCACAGTTAGATAAATACTGTATCAGCTTTGTGTAGTAGAACAGAATCTTGGTGAGCTAATTAAAAAACTTACAATGTCGCACAGAAACAGTATTTCACTACAAACAAAGTGTATCACACATTTCCTGTTATTATTAGGTGCGATTAAGAAACATAAACCCTAGACATTAACTAAGCCTTGATTTTAGAAAAGAGATACCCTGTGTGTTTTAGTCTGGTTTTTAAGTGCCTTCTGAAACACAACAGAAAACTGTTACGTTTGTGAATATTGTATTTTTCAGCACTGACGAAACACTACAGACTGCCTTATAAGCATTTTAGATTTCAGCTTTGATAAGATGTCAATAATCAAATCCTGAAGTGTTTTTTTTTTTGTTACAGTATGAATGTACAGTATTTAGTGTCTGTATACTGCATGTTTTATAAAGGCACACTGTACACCCATGCATGAAGTATAAATCAAGCACGGACCAAACTGGTCATAAAATATGACCTGATCTTCAAGTCACAAATATCAGTAAGCACAAACTTTAAGCTGATAAAACACAAACAGTCATGGTATTTCATGTCATTATTAATCATACAAGTGAAGTGAATGGTTCTCTTTCACGGCATCTTTATTAGGTTGACATCTGGGCTCTGACTCCAAAATGCAGATTTCATGTCTCTGTAGTTTTACTTGGATGTTGAGGGTCATAAGGCCCCATTCACCAATCATTCTTGAGAACACATTTCTTCCTGAAACCCAATTAATCAGTTTTTTATCAAAATTGCTGACATTTACCAATGTTTTCTTAATTAAGAACAGAATCTATGCACACTACAGCATTCAAAAAGCTTTTATTTAACTACTGTAGTAATTGCGCACCATGCATCCTCTTTTTGTTTGTGTGTTATTTTATATCCACGACTCATGCTTCTACATATTACAGCAAAACCTTAGGAATTTGTAGCTTCTTCTGCTGTTTGGAGTCCTGTGCTCCACCGTCTTTAGATTTTGTGTGAACAACTGAATTCCTCAGCGTTTTCTTTTCAGTTTCTAGGGGAGAGTCCTGTGTGTGGACAGGGCCCTGCAGTCTCATGCCCTTTTGTGGGTTTAGACTATGCTAGGTAGGAATAATTAGAATGTGCTTGTGAGGGAAACAGGACACACAAGTGAGAACAATTTCTGCAGTTTAAAAAGACTTCATGAATCACGAATCGTACTTTGCATGTACTCAGTTGTGACTCTAGGTCACAACTGACTCTTCTTTATTACCTCATTGAGCATTCTGCAATGTGTCTTTGGGCTGATTCTGACTGGGCACCAACTTCTATGGAGTGTAGGGACAATACGAAATCATTTCCATTCACTGACAGTAGTTCTAAACTACAGCCCAATTCTCATTTCACTGACTGAACTCCAGGTTTACTAACACCCAATTCCAACTGATGATTATTGACATCAGCCTAGTGTTGCCATTACTTTTCTTAAAACCACCACTTGGTATGTTTAATGAGTGTGGAAATAAGTGACTGCTTGTGTTTTATCAGCTTACACATATTGTGTTTGTTGAAATTTGTGTCTTTGATGAAAATCAGATCACATTTCATATTCAGAAGTCCAGGAAATTTATATAGATTTATCTCTCTCTCTCTCTCTCTCTCTCTCTCTCTCCTGTTCATAAAGGGAGGGATGAATCCCCGGCAGCCCATCCCCATCCCCAGCCGTGCACTCACCTGAACTCACAGAATAAGCCGAAAGGACAAAAAAAAATAATAATAATAAATAAAATAATACATAAAACGTGTCTGTATCTAATACAGACTGCAACTAATCTAATAACACTTTTTTGATTCGGCGATTTTTGTTTTTTACGTGAAAAATGGCCGTTCGATAAACTGTTTTTTTGTACATAAGCATGTGTGACTGGAAAATTTTGCTGTGCACCCACCTGTTGTACATACAACCTTTTCATTAAAAACGTTCATTGATCATAGCTACTGGCAGATTTTTCAATCCGTGCACTGGTAGAATAGGTGCACTTGCATGTTTTCTTTGATACAGCCACGCTGTGTCTGGCTCACCCATTCTCCGGATGACCCGCCCATTCGCCGCTGCTGTCTGAGCTCGGTCAGGTGTTCGTTGAACAGCGACGTAAACTTTCCATTTGGGAAACTTATTGGAGTTTGTGTCCAGACAAACACAATCGAGGTCATGCTCAGACGGATACTTCAAATGGTAAGCTTAGCGGTCAACAGAACCAACCGTATCGTTTTTCCGGGATAAAAAAACTGTTGTTTTCCTTGGGAGACACGGGGCCTGTTCTTGTCTGTTGTCATAGTGGAAACGCACTGTTTTAATATACAATGTGCCGCCGGTGGGCGGGTTTTTAACTTTGACCAGGGAGAGCTCCTCGAAGGGAAGAGTCCCGATATCCTGTCAGATCCTAGTGAGCATATCAAGCGCCCCTTCTGCGGTTTTGAGCTAGCCAGTAAATGCTAACGTGGTTTGATTAACTGACAGGGTTTCAACGTTAGCCAGCTAATACCCGTATTTACAATGCAAAAGTAAATTAATGTGTCCACATGTGTACACGTTGCCGTTGTCAGTCGAGTAAACGATAACTCGACTGTCTGAACAGCTTAGTTACGGAATTATGTATTTTCATGGTTTCGTTAGCTTGCATCGTTTTGCTATAGGTTGACTAATTCATCGTCCAGTTATCACATGCTAACGCTGACGTTAGCTACAGACGTTAGCCTGTTGGAAAGGCCTGTGTCAGTCGGCTGTCAGCAAAATGGGGAACAACGCAGGTTTAAATTAGCTGGGCAAATAGTAACATTGGTGGTGACATGGTTGTTTGTATTCATTAACGTTATCAGCTTGTCAAAGCTACAAGTGGGAGTATCCGAGGTTACCAGGCTGGCTTCCACTTAGGACCACATTTCCCATAGGGCTTTGTTAACTGCATCACTGTGCACACTTTGAACCCTCGGTGTGGTAGCTTAACCAGGGAAGCCCGTCTTAAATACGACGGATTTAGGTCAAGGATTGTTAAAATGGGAGTTATACGTTAATGGTACATGTATTTTATTTGCAAATATTAACGAGGTTAATAGAAACGTTTCATTTATTTTATGAAATAGCGTTACTGTTTGAGCCGTTCGATATAAACATACACAGTATCTTAAAAAAACACTGTAGCTGACAATGCAGATATTAGCATGGGCTTGGTCTACAATTTAGTCTGAAATGTGATTCATTTTATGGTCACAGGCAAGCTGTAAAACATATGCAAGGGACAGTAATGATTACAGTGTATTAGCTATATTACTATCACATCTAACACATCAAGGCCACTCTTGTCACCTTTGACAAATGTTTGCATAATTGTATATGATGCAATGTGATAAATAATAAGTTTAAAAACTAGGTGTGTGTGTGTGTGTGTGTGTGTGTGTGTGTGTGTGGGGGGGGGGGGTTACTTTATAGGGATGTTTTTAAATCTCTAATGCATGGTGATTTGCAAAGCCCTAAATTACATGTTGTGTTTAGAATAATCTCACCAATTGTATGCTACATGACTACAGTACTTGGAGGCCTACATTGTATTGGGCATTTATGTGGGAGGTCCAGGCCTGGTGGTCAATTTCTTTGCAAAACTGTTATTAATTTTATTTATTTCAAAGCAAACTACCAAGAAAGTGAGTCATGTGAAGGATGGAAAAATTCCCAAGGTTGAGAACGTCCTGTGTGAGGGGCACTAGACAATGTGTATACTTTTTCCTGTGTGCTTCACTAAGGAAGTGCTCATACAGCAAAGTGTGTGGCTTAATATATACCGATCACGCATAACATTATGACCATTTTAATAATCTCTTAACTGGTTACCAATCAAATATAGAATTAATTTTAGAATTGTTATTCTCACTTATAGAGCTCTTGATGACCAGGCTCCTGAGTACATCTCTAACCTGTTGACCCCTTATGGCTCCTCTACAGGATTGAGGTCATCAGGTCAAAATCTATTTGTGGTCCCTAAAACCCATTTTAAAACGTTGCGGAACTTTCTTTTCAGTCAGTGGCTCCCAGACTGTGTAACGTCGTGCCTCGGTCTATCCATTTGCCGTATTCTGCAAGCTTTTAGCTGACTCAGCTCTTATGGTTGCATCTTTGTTGTAGTTGTGTTTAAATTTAGAGTTTTACTGTGTGTATTATTTTCTCTTTTTTTACATTTTGTAGCACTTTGTGATTTTATCTGTGAAAGGTGCTATATAAATACATTTTACTTACTTATTTTGCACCTGTGCAGTTTAATGCAATCCAATACAGTGGCTCTTCGATGAATTCTACTTTAACAAGGTTATAATTTCTCAGTTTTTATGTGGAAACACCCTACTTAAAATGAATGAGGGGGCCAAAACATCAGACTTCTTAAACCTTTTCTTATAATGCACACCACGACGACTACAGTACAACTCCACTTTCTACCCTGACTTCAGTAATAAACACATAGTAAAAAGATCGCCTTTCTGATAGTTGTAACTTAAAAACTAAGAAAATATTTGTAAAAGTACAATTTATGGCAGAGCCACTGTATTGGAGTGCATTAAATTGCGCAGGTGGTCATAATGTTATGCCTGATTGGTGTATATACGTGTAAATCCCTAATTTCTTTGATGTAGTGTGTAAATAAAAAAAACTAAAAAAAGGGGGATTTAAATTAATTTAGAATTTGCTTGGAGTTTGGTCTAGTGCATGTGCAGGCTTATTAATACTTTTCTCTTTGCTACAGACTCCTGGGAAAGGAGGCTCCCAAAATGCTGAGTCAGACCAGCCCAGCACGGACCTTAACCATGATCAGACATCTGAGGTAATGGCTCAGATGCGTTTTGTTTTTTAATTGATAACTTGGACATTTATCTATTCTTCAAGCATTGGCATTGCAGCTATCTGTTTTTTCACATGGTTTATTACGATGATGTGTTTCCGTGTTCAGGGCTTCATCTGTCCTCAGTGCATGAAGTCTCACAACTCTGCAGAGGAGCTATTTAAGCACTATGAACTGTTCCATGATACTGGCGACCCTCCTGCTCACATGGCCCCAACTCGGTGAGATTGATATTAAAGTTACATAAGTTAACACAAAATGCTGTTTGAATTATGACTTGTGCAGAATTGTTCATCTTCTATTTCCGTCTTTTAGTGAGGACCTTACGATGCTGCAGCAAGAGGTTCAGGACCTACATGCTTCTCTTAAGGTGTTGTTGATTTTCTGCACTATGACTATGACAGATGTTCATACAAAACGTCACTTAATACAAAGACTTGTGTGTGTCTGTCTGTTTTCATCCTATTAGGAGGAAAGATGGTTCTCTGAAGAGCTTAAGAAGGAGTTAGACAAAGTCCAAGGACAACTGAAGCAAGTAATTAATTTGAGATATTTAACATGTTTTGCAATGGAAAGATGTCTTTCTGCATATTAGACCGTGTGTCGATTCTTAGTTTAAGTCTAAGTTTTTTTCTTTGCCTTGATTTTCACAGAATGATGGGCAAATGACCTCTGAGGACTCAGGTATGTCACATTTTATTTAAAAACATCAGTGAAAAAGATATAAAAATGTCAGTCACAAATATGTTATGCTTTTTCCTCAGTTCTTGAAAAGAAGTTGAATGACGCAGAGACAGAAAAGTTCAACATAAAACAAATGAAAGACCTGTTTGAGCAGAAGGCTGCCCAGCTGGCGACAGAGATAGTAGGTCAGTGCGGGACTAGGAAACTGAGAAGCATTTGTGGTTCTGCA
The DNA here is from genome assembly GCF_033026475.1 of Channa argus. Lineage (NCBI taxonomy): Eukaryota > Metazoa > Chordata > Actinopteri > Anabantiformes > Channidae > Channa > Channa argus. The sequence continues at coordinate 18,197,853 of NC_090200.1, forward strand.
TCATTTAACAATATTGAAGTACTTCTTTTACTTGACCAGTGTTAAGCTCAACCCATTTACTTACTGTTTGTTGTCAAGACTTGCAATAGTAGTTGCATAGATTTTGCTTTGCATTGTGGGATAACATTGTCTTTGAAATTGTTAAATTGATTAATTAAATGAGGTCGATTTTATTTGAATATAACTTTTAAGTTTAATTTATTGCTTCACCTCACAGACTTAAAGTCTCGCTATGATGAGGAGAAGAGTCTAAGAGAGGCTGCTGACCAAAGGCTGGCGAAATTAACTGACCAACTGCAGAAAGAAAAGCAGGAGAATGAGAGACTCCAAACAGAACTGGTACAACAACATGCACACAGTTTCTGTTTTTCATTGGCATTTCTTCACTTGTCACTAGGTTTGAGAGACAGACTTTGTAGTTTTGAATAAAACCTTCCATGAATGTTGTGCTATGGAGATTTAAAGAATAATGTTGAATCAACACCATGAAATCAGTTTGGCTCAGATATGTGTCGACGAAGAATTGACACAGCTTCTATTCAGATAATCCCCTCATCATAGAAACGTGAAACAAATGTTTATTCAAACGATTTCAGTCAGTAGAGCTAATATGTACTATTTTACAGGATTTCACATATTTGCAGGTTTATTGCTGAAAGTTATAACAAACATGAGCTCTTCCTGTCAGTGTCTACTGTTTTACAATTTAATTAAGCTGTCTTGAATGTATTGTGATAGAAGTAGTTGCCATTGCCCAAGAATGTTTGGGGTCTGCCATATACTGTACACTTGAGCAGCTCAGTCATTCCCAGTGACAGACTTTCATCTTATTTCAATGCAAAATCTTTTGCCGAACTTCCTGCCACTTAGTAACCATGTCTTTTACACAATGATTCTGCTCTGCCCTCTAGCTGCAGAGACCGGGAGTGGAGGATGTGGAAGTCTTGCAGAAGGAGCTGGTGCAAGTGCAGACGTTGATGGACTGTATGACATGTGAGAGGGAGGAGGAGTCTGAACGCCTTAAAAGCCACTACGAGCAGCTACAGGCTAATTACACTACCTCAGAGGTGAGGAGGCCTAAACACTTCATGTCCTGCATGGCAAACATTTCTCGGCCGAGTCTCAGTTTAACTTCTTGCCTCTGTGTAAAAACATAAGCTTTCACTGATTCCCTCTTCATTTTTAAATACATATAGAGACACACCCATGACATTGTAATTCACAGAATTGCATGGTTGGTGTCAGATATAGTTGACATGCTCTTTTCCCCTTATTCTCCCTTTGACCATGAAAACATAAGGTCACAGAACTGAAGTATGTATTTTATGCCCCTGAACACCAACCTTTGTTTTGTAAAATACATTCTGCCTAATGCTGCCAAGCAGCATTTCTCACTGACTTTCATTGGCAATTGCTGCTGTACGATGACCTAACTTTGTCTGTGTCTCTCTCTCTCCCTCCCATTTCTCTTCTGCTTCTTACATAATGTATCACTCTTCAACATGTAATCTTTCTTGAAGATGCGTAAACTAGAGGTAAAACATGTTGTTTCAAGTTGGCCCTAAAATTTACTTAAATCTTTCTAAATTTCTCTTGAGTTTGAGTTTTTTATTTTATTTAATTTTTTGGGGGTTGTTTTTTTAATGCCTTATGTTTATGTAAAGTTTTTGTGTGGCCTAAAGTCAGGTGGTTCCTAATGCTAATTGTTTTTGATATTGTCTTTACAATTCTTGCAAAAGGAGTCTACCGTCTCTTTATGTTGCATTGCAGATGACCATATCCCAACTAAAGGCAGAGCTAGAGAAGGGTCCACAAGAAGTTGCTGTCTACTCTCAACAGATTCATGAGCTGCAGAGAAATCTGAATAATTTGCAGCAACAAAGCCAGGTAGCACATGCACAGCCAGAACTAAACAAACAAAATGACTGTATTTGTGACAGTTTATTGATTTGGAACAAATGAAGGCAAAAACAAATCTGCTTTGACATCTGTTGCAGAATATGCAGCACAAAGTCTTATTATACCTTTCCCTAATGCTTTTTTTTGACTAATGTTAACTAATTTTGCCAGCTGTTCTCAAAGAATGTTCTCGAAGGTTTTTTTACTTTTCTCTGTTGCTCAGCATCAGAATAACCTGCTATAACCTCCTTTGTTTGGAAACTGAGAAATGTGGATAAAAATCACCCTAGCTCTATAATTAAACCAGCAGGAAGATGTCTCTCTTTGACACTTGGGGTTACCTGGCAGTGATTAAATCCTCCCACATCAGGTGCATCACTACCTTCCTAGCCAAGTAGGTTTCTGGGTAATGGGAGGATTACACATGTGGCTATTCATTGCTGTGGGCCCGCCCTACCCCACCCACACTATTTGCAGCAAGATACCCTGAGACCTTATATTCATACTTACCTAATGGGAGAAGCGACAAAAGTTATGGAGCAAAGAGTGACACACAGAGGACCTAGACTGACAGACAAAGTGGGTACATAGATCTTTAATTCTAGAATTAGAAAGGATAGAAGCAGCAAGGAGTAGTATAGTAATAGTAATACAAGAGAATAACAACAACACCAAGACTATGAGAAGGAGAGTTATGAAAATAGAGATGGCAAGTAAATGTTGACCAGCTGCAGTGTTGGCTTTCAGAATTTCATTGGATGTCTTGGAAGTCCCTGTCACACTTCTTAGTTAGCAACACTTTCCACAATTTACAATATTTTATTCTTTATCAGCCTATTTCCAAGTTTTTCTGCCAGAGTCGACAGACCAGGGCATGTGTTATACACCCCAGTATTTCAAGTTCCATGTTCTAAACTTTCACCTAGAAATTCCATACCTCACTTTAGTCTGACTCTTGACAGGCCACTGTTCTTTCCATAGCTTTTATCACGAGGTATGGGTATGCTGTGGTGCAACTCACTTATCAAACTAATATGTTTATTGTAGATAAAACATAACTAATAATTTGTTGTGTGACTAATGACTGAACAGTTCTCATTTAACTATTCAAAATATACCAAACTTTATCTTATTTAATGAGTGTGCTTCCTCATCAGAAAAAAAATGTAACTATGTAACAAATAAGAAAAAATATTTGTTCCTTAACTTTAAAAGTAATTCAGGGAGCCCCCATAATTTCCCTAATTTCTTAGCTATGTCATTTTTTCTTCTCACAGAGCCTGTCTGAAAAGCTGGCACTGAAGGAGAAGGAGTATCAAGATCTGGAGGGGTGTCTGGGAGCTGAGAAAGCTGACAAAAAGGCAGTCCAAACCAGCTTGAAGGAGAGGGAGCTGGAGGTTCAAGAGCTCCAGGCTCGAGCCACAGGAGCTGAGGACTTGCTGCAGAAGACACAGTCAGAGCTTGCTGGGAGAGCTGAAGAGGTGTCAAAACTCAAGAGTGAGATGACAGTACTGGAGTTGAAGTATGCAGAGCTGAAGGTAGAGAGGAAACAGCTGGAACAGCAGAGGGAAGAAAGAGAAAGCCAAGGTGCTCAGCAGCAGACTGAGATCAGTCAGGTGAATATGACCTACAAAGGACACACACAGATCAGTGTTTCCCACAGAATTTAATTATACTTGAAGTGGTGGCCGACCGTCGTGGGGTTGGGGTGGGGATGACAGGGCAGGGCACAACATTAAATTTGCTTTATTCCAAACATGCTCAGTTTTCTCTCAGAGAGATGAAAAATGCCTGGCCAAATATACATGTGTGGGATGCCCAAGACCTTGCAGATGACTGGTGCATGTGATTTTAGAACATTTTCATACTCGTCAAACTTTTAATGCTCTAGCCCCGGGGTGCCCAATATGTCCATCGCGATCGCAAAGGTAGCGTGGGTAGACCGCATGGACTTAACAAAGTAGACATCACCCTTCATCTGTCCTCACTATGGAATTTTCACTTGATTGACGTACAGGGCAGCCAGTCTGACATCTGATTTTTTTTCTGACACATGGGTCACCACACATGAGCAAGCATACAACAGCACCAAGTGCTGCAAAACTCTAGCAATCTAACAAGATAGCCTCCGGACTATGCAGCCCTGGCTGATTCCATTCAGTGCAAGTCATCAGAGTAAGGTAATGACAAAAAAATGTACAGAGTTGTATTGTGCAATATGGGTTCATGTAGTTATGCAAGCTACAGCAATTTATTTTGTGCATATAAAAAATTCTCAATATATGTATAAATAAATATATGTTTTGTACTTTTATAGTAGGTCATTTTGACTTGACAGATTGACAGATCATTTTGACTTGGTCATTTTTCATTTAGCTCACAAGCCAAAAAACTGTGGGCACCCCTGCTCTAGCCTTTTGAATGAACTTGTCAACATGAATAATACCATTAGATATACATCATCATAAAAAAAAGGAAAACATTCAGAATAAAATTTTTGCAGTAACTGGTTTAGGGACAAGTAGCAAAGCTTAAAACAATGTTAACCCTTAGTAGTCTGCCATAGTTTTCTAAAACTTTTGATTTTAACTTATTGTACAACATTAAAACATGTTTACCATTGAACCAATCGTGGTTTGATCATGTGGCTTGATTATAGATTCCTTAATTATTAATTCTGCAATTGTTTCCTGCAGGAAGCCTCTGCATTCATTGTGATTATTGTCTCTAGCCATTTATTGGGGGTTTCCTTTAATTTGTTAGCTATCGGGAGTTGTTTTCAATCTTTGCAAAAGACTAAAAACTCTTGTACAAATAATTGTAAAAATTTCAGGAAATGTAGATTTCTGATAATATATCCTCATATACACTACTCACAAAGAGTTAGGGATATTTTTGACTCTCCAGTGAGAGTCGATGTAAAAAGTTCAATGGAAAATGTAAAAAGTTCATGCTATGGTGATATATCATGAAAGTAGGACATTTAGGTAGAAGCATGGTAATTTCTTCATCTTAAGTAATTTATTGAAACAAAAGCTAACAACAGTTGTGGGTATACCACAACAAAAAATGTCAGTCTCAATAACTTGTCAATTGTTAGATGTTGTTTTGGTCTCATGATGTCAAAATGTGAACAGCACAATGACAGAGGACTGTTTAAATACAGATTTTCATTAAACAAGAGCATTTATTGGTTGATTCATGGTTCAAACATGATTGTGCATTCAAAGGTTTAGAGAAAGTCGAATTAAGTTCACCTGTAAAGTTTATGGGGCATTTTATGTGAATTCTGAAATTTCACCTGAAAGTCGAATATCCGCAACCTTCTCTGAGTAGTGTATCTTCTTTGTATCTTCTGTGTTTCTTGTTATATTTCTCTTTTCTTTTGCATTGTAATCATCACTTACCTGTGCTTTTCCTAGCTGCACGCCAAACTGCTGGAGGCAGAGAGGCAGCTGGGAGAGGTGCAAGGCCGTTTAAAAGAACAGAGGCAGTTGTCTGGGGAGAAACTGAAAGACCGTGAACAGCAAGTTGCTGACTTGCAGCTCAAACTCTCTCGTGCAGAAGAACAGGTATGTATACGCTAAATCTTTTAATGATTGCAGTGGTCAAATTGAATTTAAGCAATAGAAAAGAACAGAACATTAGTACATATGTGTGTCTTAAGTGTATGCCATATGATATGATGTATGCTGTAATAGACGTGTAGTTTAATAATTAAAAACAAAAGAAAGAAATGAAAGTGCTTCTGGTGGTTTTCATTTTTAGCTAAAGGAGAGTGCCAGTAAGAGCACAGATCTGCAGCACCAACTGGAGAAAGCCAAGCAGCAGTACCAGGAGCTGCAGGTGCTGCAGCAAAACACAAACTGCAAACTACGTGAGGCTCAGGTACTGCTTATAAGAAAAACCTTACATCTGGGACATGAATAACAAGTTACTGAGCATAAAGTAAAGTAGAATGATTTGTGAAATAGACTTGTACAAGATTGTACAAGATTATTTAGTTATATACATATTATAAAATTACTCTTATTTACGTTGACTAAACTAAAATGGATGCTACCATGGTTGGACCATGGTTTGTTGTACAGTATACTAACATAAGTAGAACATTTCAGTAATTTTATTATTTAAAGCCAATTTGTTTAACTAATTAACAATCTACAAAACTGGTATGGTATGCATGTGTTTATAATTCATCTGACTTCATTCTGTAGAATGACCTGGAGCAAGTGTTGCGTCAGATTGGGGATAAAGACCAGAAGATCCAGAACCTAGAGGCTCTTCTGCAGAAGAGTAAAGACATTGTGAATCAGCTGGAAGCTGAGCGAGAAGACTTGTGTGCAAAGATCCAGGCTGGAGAGGGAGAAACGGCTGTCCTAAATCAGCTTAAAGAGAAAAACCATGCACTACAAGAACAGGTAAATTAAGCTGCACACATACATGTTGTCAACATAAGTTAGTGCAACTTTAAATGTATTTTTTTTAATGATAACTTGTTCTGTATGTGGGAATGTAAAGGTGGCACAGTTGACAGACAAGCTAAAAAACCAGTCTGAGAGCAACAAGCAAGCCCAGGATAATCTACATGAGCAGGTCCAGGAGCAGAAGACCCTGCTGCGTTCAGCGCAGGACCATACCCACTCACTGGAGACCTCAGTCACTGAACTCACTGCCCAGCTGGCAGATAGCAAAGAAAAGGTAGCCCAGCTAGATTCTCAGGTAAGACAAATTATTATGTGCAGTTCATTCATTCATTCATTCATTCATTCATTTATTCATTTATTTATTTATTTACTTACTTACTTACTGCAAATAATGACTTGTTATGGGTTAATACTCAAATAGTTTTTTTTACATTAATCAGTTGATTGTTTGGTTTGTAAAAATAAAATCACAAGAACTTTAAATGATTCTCAGGTTTGTTGCCAATTTACTGTAGGTGCACAGAAGTGCTGTCAGACTGATCTGTCCATACTTCACCTTCAAGTTGGTGTGTGTCTGTAAGTCAGAGGTTATCAAATGAACAAACGTAGATGTTGCAAGGATGTGTTTATTTAATACAATACCACATTTTATGATCCATTTTTAAATCTAGGTATTGAAGTTACAAATGGGATATTCTTTCCTTTTCATTGAGGGATGATGTTCTTCCAGATGTGCACACATGTTGATGTGCTTTCTGCTTTTCCAGCCAATTATTTTCAAAGTTTTAGAAACTTGGATATCTGTCCTTGTGGCACTGTTGC